>NC_091552.1:2456629-2459129 GCF_042767895.1 Penaeus vannamei
CTATATTCATTGATGGAGCATGATTTACTTATTCGAAAATGGGGGTTAGTTTCCTTCTATATCATCTTTATCAGAAACGATATAGCAAAGACATCTTGGCAACGAGACATCATGAGCCAAAGAGCTCATTGTGCTACAGGTTTCTGTTCCCTCAATGTCTGCATGCAGGTAATGCATGCTAAGAATTTCGATGTCGGGAACTAATACTGAAAGAGAATTTTCGTTCGATCTTTCCGTAATGTATGTGTAATATATACGTGCACACACATATATTTACTTATGTATTTGAATATATATATATATATATATATATATATATATATATATATATATATATATATATATATATATATATATAATACATACATACATAGACACAAACATATATATGCGAATTAATGTATACATATGTATGTCTATATGTATATATATAAATATGTATATATATATATATAATTATATATACATATACTCACATCGACACATACATATATATATGCACTTATATATTCACACACACACACACACACACACACACGCTCTCATGTGGAAGTTATATTATGAATTAATTTTCCATTGCATTACGACACTGATTTTCACAGCTTGATACGGATGCCATAATATCATTCTTTATCAGTTACTGAAAAAGAGGCAAAGATCATGAATATTTTTTAAATCAACTTTCACACAGCCCTATATAATTAATGTGAACATCTGCATTCCGGTAACATCACCGAAGGGGAAACTCGCTCACCGAATCAAGGTCATCTTGCTGGGATGATATTTCCTGACGTCACGACCTGGGCGGGGTTTTTCTCGGACACTTGTATAAAGGAAAGGGCTCTGTGTGTCTTCGTCAGTCTCAGTCTCCGCAGTCTCTAACACAATGGCATTCAAGGCAAGTAAATCTTTCATTCCAAAAGTGTAATTGGTTAAGGTTTTCTGCTTTCCTTCCATAAAATATCGATCATATAAATATTTCTAACCATTCAAATGTACTTCAGGTATTAGCACTGGCCACCCTAGTGGTAGCCACCGTCGCCCGTCCTGATAGCCCTCCTAGTTATGGCTACTCTGCCCCCACACCCTCTTATGCACCACCCGCCAAGTACGACTTCAACTACGCCGTCAACGACCCAGCATCGGGCAACGACTTCGGACACCAGGAAGCCCGTGATGGCGACCACACACAGGGATCCTACTACGTCCTTCTTCCCGACGGTCGTCTGCAGAAGGTGACCTACAATGTGAACGGAGACTCCGGTTACGTGGCTGATGTGACCTACGAGGGAGAGGCTCAGTACCCCACCCCAAAGGCCTCCTATGGTCCTCCTCAACCATCCTACAAGCCACCAACTCCATCCTATGCTTAAGATATAGCGCCTCGGATATTTATTGAACTCGTGTCTTTGTAGATATTATATATTAAACCTGCATACTTAATCTTACGTAGTTTTATGTCATCTGAGTGAATCATGCTTTTCTTCATCTCAGTGATGATATAATCCCTTTTCATTACGTACTATAATTGCACAAACCTACATGCACATTAATACATTCTGGCTCTGAATATGTTTGATCATATAGCTTATTATTATTAGTTTATCTACTTTATTATCCGTGATGCACACAGTCCCACGCATATATGTGTGTATCTATGTGTATTAAGTTTTAGAAATTTAATGCTACAGGTGATTTGATGGATTTGTGGAATGTTCTGGACAGCCTGACTAGCACTGTTCTCTGTCAATCTGAAATGGTCGGGTCATTTACACTAGCAAAGTTCATACGGAAAAAGTGCTATTGTCATATGACTTTGACAGCGTGGATTGGTATAAGGTATTAGGGCATTATTTACCTATTTATATGTATATACATATAAACACACAGTATTTATATATGCACATACAGTAGACAGTTAGAGAGAGAGAGGGAGGGAGGAAGAGAGAAAAAATGAGAGATGACTGACTGAAATAGTCTTCAAATTCTTATTATATATATATATGAAAATATATTTATACATATACATATACACAAACATAGACTCTCTCACACACACATACACACACACACATTTATGTGTATAAATGTGTATATATTTGTGTGTGAGAGAGAGATCTCAGAGAGAGTCTATGTTTATGTATATGCATATGTATAAAAATATTTTCATATATATATATATACATATACTGTATGTGCATACATAGATATAGTTTATATATATATGCATATATATATATATATATATATATATATATATATATATATATATATATATATATACATATATATATATGTGTGTGTGTGTGTGTGTGTGTGTGTGTGTGTGCACTACACACACACACACATATACATAAAATGCATTTATATCTATACCTCTGTCTGTCTGCCTATCCCTCTCTCTCTCTCGCTCTCTCTTTCTTTTTCTCTCTCGCTCTCTTTTTTTCGCTCCTGCTCTCTTTCTTTTTCTCTCTCGCTCTCTCTCTCTATGTATATGTGT
>NC_091552.1:2466629-2467884 GCF_042767895.1 Penaeus vannamei
TAAATTTCCTTGATTTTGTGCTAGTGATTATCTACACTAAGATTGTTTCTATATTCGTTAATAGAGCATGATTTACTTATTCTAAAATGGGAGTAAGTTTCCTTCTTTATCATCTTTATCAAAAACGATATAGCAAAGGCATCATGGCAACGAGACATCATGAGCCAAAGAGCTCATTGTGCTACAGGTTTCTGTTCCCTTAATGTCTGCATGCAGGTAATGCAGGCTAAGAATTTCGATGTCGGGAACTAATACTGAAAGAGAATTTTCGCTCGATCTTTCCGTAATGTACATATAATATATTCGTACACACACATATATATTTATTTATGTATTTGAATATATATAAACACACTCTCTCTCTGTCACACACACACACACACACACACACACACACACACACACACACACACACACACACACACACACACACACACACGCACACATATATATACATATAGATACATAGACATATATATGTGAACTGATGCATACATACATACATGACCATATGTATTTATATAATTATATATACATACACTCACATCGACACACATACATATATATATGCACCCATATATTCACACAGACACACACACGCTCTCATGTAGAAACTATATTATGATTCAATTTTCTATATCATTGTAACACAGATTTTCACAGCTTGATACGGATTCCATAATATCATTCTTTATCAGTTGCTGAAAAAATGGCCAAAACTCATGAATATTTTTAAAAAATCGTCTTTCATACATCCCTGCATAAAGTACGTGAACATCTGCATTCCGGTAACATCACCGAAGGGGAAACTCGCTCACCGAATCAAGGTCATCTTGCTGGGATGATATTTCCTGACGTCACGACCTGGGCGGGGTTTTTCTCGGACACTTGTATAAAGGAAAGGGCTCTGTGTGTCTTCGTCAGTCTCAGTCTCCGCAGTCTCTAACACAATGGCATTCAAGGCAAGTAAATCTGCCATTCCAAAAGTGCAGTTGGTTAAGGTTTTCTGTTTTTCAACCATAAAATATCGATCATATAAATATTTCTGACGATTCAACTGTACTGCAGGTATTAGCACTGGCCACCCTAGTGGTAGCCACCGTCGCTCGTCCAGATAGTCCTCCTACCTATGGCTACTCTGCTCCCACACCCTCTTATGCACCACCCGCCAAGTACGACTTCAACTACGCCGTCAACGACCAACCATCTGGCAACGACTTCGGACACCAGGAAGCCCGTGATGGCGACAACACAC
>NC_091552.1:2468384-2470884 GCF_042767895.1 Penaeus vannamei
AAAAATAATGAGAATGAAGAATTAATATTAATATTAATAAGAGTGTGTACTTGTATCCGTAAAAATAATGAGAATGAAGAATTAATATTAATATTAATAAGAGTGTACTTGTATCCGTAAAAATAATGAGAATGAAGATTTAATATTAATATTAATATGAGTGTACTTGTATCCGTAAAAATAATGAGAATGAAGAATTAATATTAATATTAATATGAGTGTACTTGTATCCGTAAAAATAATGAGAATGAAGAATTAATATTAATATTAATATGAGTGTACTTGTATCCGTAAAAAAATAATGAGAATGAAGAATTAATGAGAATGAATTCCACAGATTTGTAATTATTGTTTTGATTTTTTTTTTCTTCATTAGTGTTGTCGAGAATGTAATATCGAGATATTGTGGACTGAAATTATTAATTCTTTCGCTATCTCTCTCTCTTTCTCTTTCGCTTAATTTCTCTCTCTTTACCACCCTCTTTCTGTCTCTTTCTCTCTCCCTCTCTCTGTATCTTTCTCTCCCCCCCGCCTCTCTCATTTTCCTTCTCTCTTTCTCTCTCTCTCTATCTCTCTCACACACGTGCACACACACACATGCACACATAATCTCTCTCTCTCTCTCTCTCCCTCCCCCTCTCTCTCTCTATCTCTCACACACACACACACACACCTCACTCTCTCTCCTCACCCCCCATACACACTTCCCATATCCGGCAATATCCCCCCCCCCAAGAAACCCACACGGAACCACAACCTCGCCGGGTATTTGCTGAACCCGCACTGACCCGCACTGACCCTCACTCCACGCCAACCACTCCGTCGCCTCCTCACATCTCACTCCCGTAAACTCATTTCCGAACCGTAATTCCTCATTTCCGATCCGAAGAGGAGGATATTCCCGAAACCGAATGATCGAGTGGGAAAAAACAAAAACATAAAAAAAATTACGGATTTACGGATCTAAATGAGTTTATGGGATGCGCGACGAACTTTTTTTTACTCGTCGAGTCGTATGGCACGCCCCCCCCCCCGGCACCTACCCCCACCCCCTTCAGGAACGCCCCACCCCCTCCGAAACCCCCACCCCCACCCCAGGACCCTCCCTCCAGGAACCCCCCACCCACCCCTATCCAGGAACCCCCACCCCCACCCCCTATCCGGGAAACCCCTCAAAGGAACCCCACCCTCCTCCCCTCCAGGAAACCCCCACCCCCTATCCAGGAAAACCCCCCACCCCCCACCCACCCCACCTCCAGGAACCCCCCCCTTCGGAACCCCCACCCCCACCCCAGGAACCCTCCCTCCAGGAACACCCCCACCCCCACCTACCCCCCTTCAGGAAACCCCCCCCTCCCCCTCCCATTCCTCCTCCTCCACCGGAAGCTTCTGGCGGAAGTGTTATCCTCCCGATTTCGCGTCGTCCGCCGCCACCGCTACGGCGCTTAGGCTCGGCGATTGAGCTCATTTTCGCAGCTCAACAGACATGCAAATTGAACGTAAGATAATCATTTCCGGCAGATAATTGGCTTTCCTCCGAGAGCGATATAATGCACTGCAGAATTGTGTGTTTGTATGTGTTCATACGTATCTGTGTGTATCAACATGTGCACATATTGCGGGTATAATGTACATACAAGAATTCATACTCAACCACAAACACACAGACACGCACACACACATACAAACACACACATATATAGATAAATAGATAGACAGATAGATCGAAATATTGATATAGATGGATAGATAGATATCCCCTATGGATAAGGGAACGTGAAAAAAAATATAAGATAGATAAATAGATAAGTAAGAGCGTGTCATATATCCAATATAATCAGCACCCGCAGAAGAATAACGAAAAGAGAAAGGGAAGAATAAAACATATATAATAAATAAAATAAAACAGTATAATATATAAAATACAATAAAACAGTATAATATATAAAATACAATAAAACAGTATAATCCGCTCCCACAGATGAATAACGAAAAGAGAAAGAGAAGAATAAATCAAAGACATAAAAGACGCATAATAAACAACAACGAGAAAGAAAAACACTGCCAATTTGGTCGCCATTTTCTCTCGAGGCAAAAATTATCTTCAAAGAGGTCCTTCTTGCATCACGCTTCTTGCTTCCAACGATTGAAATATTGAAGTAACCACGTCAGTATTTCATTATATTCAGTGGCTCTCTTCTTACCGTTGGCGAAATGATTATGACGAATTTAATGAATATTGATAAGCTTTCGTGAGATATGAGCGCCATGAGTTGTCAGCGATATAAATTAATTAAATTGATTGATTACAAGATATATAATGATAATGATGATAAAAAAAACACATTTTTCCGTGTACATGGGGGGTGGGTGAGTGAGTGAGAGAGAACGAGAGGGGGGGGGTTAGAAAGGGAGAGTGGGGGGGGGGAGAAAAGAGTGAGAGAGGGGAAAGGCGATAGGGAGAGGGGGAAGTAGGAGGGAGGAGAGAGGGAAGTAGAGG
>NC_091552.1:2480884-2488384 GCF_042767895.1 Penaeus vannamei
ATATCATATATTATATTATATATTATATCATATATTATATTATATATTATATTATATTTCCCTGATGCCAGACTTTCGACAAGAGCGACAACAGAACCTTATTCTTGCCAACGTAAGATCAAACTCTCCAGTTATATTATTTTAGGCTTTGTGTTATAGTTCTCAATTTTTTGTGAATTGATATCATGCAGTTTTTTTCTAACTTACTCCTGTTTTTCTTTTTTTTCGTTTTTATCCTAGCAAAGATTAAGCTAAGGTCTTTCTTAACATATTGTTTGACATACCAACTACCTCCTTTCTGAATAGATTTCAGATGATTGAAAAGGGTTTAATTTAACTCTAGGACCTGAAGATGCTAGGAATGTGTGGTTATAGCATTCACAAAATAGCTTTCAAGGTATTCAAGAATTTTGTTTGGGAGATCCAGAAGGGCTGCAGTTTATCACAGTTCTTTGGATATTTTTCCTTTCATATTCTTATGTTCAGCTGGGTTGTCCTTCAACCTGTCTATCTCCTTTTGTTTGTTTGTTTCTATTACATTTCTTCCTTCCTTTCCTTCTATCACTTTTTCTTTCTTTCTTTCCGTCTCTCTCATTTTCTTTCTTTCTTTCTTTCTTTCTTATTTTCTTTTTCCCCATTTTATCACTTTTTCTTTCTTTCTTTCCTTCTATCACTCTTTCTCTCTTTGATTCAATCTCATTTTCTTTCTTCCTTTCCTCCTATCTCATTTTCTTTTTTTTCCTCATGACCTTTTTCTTCCTTTCTTTCTTTCATTTTTTCCATCTATCAATTTTTCTCTCTCTCTTTCTTTCGCTTTCTCGTTATACAAAAGCTTAGTGTTAAGTTACACTGTTCTGTTAATATTTAGTCTTTGTATACAATATTCTCTGTTAAAAAATGAATTTGCCGTAAAGGATTTCTGTTGTTTTTGCATGTATGTGTGTGTGTGTGTGTGTGTGTATACACCCACACACCCACACCCACACATTCACACCCACATCCACACACACACCCACACACACTCACACCCACACATTCACACACCCACACCCACATTCACACCCACATCCACACACACACCCACACACACTCACACCCACACATTCACACACCCACACCCACATTCACACCCACATCCACACACACACCCACACACACTCACATCCACACATTCACACACCCACACACACAGTCACACCCACATCCACACACACACCAACACACACTCACATCCACACATTCACACACCCACACACCCACACCCACACATTCACACACCCACACCCACATTCACACCCACATCCACACACACACCCACACACACTCACATCCACACATTCACACACCCACACCCACATTCACACCCACATCCACATCCACACACACACCCACACACACTCACACCCACACATTCACACACCCACACACACACCAACACACACTCACATCCATTTGTCAATGTCTGCTGCAATGAATAAAATAATAATTCAAGAATTGATGATTTATGAGGCATAGAGAGATAAAGATTGTAACACTGACATCGTGATTTCATATTTTCATTTTTTGGCTTTAATCGCCTTAAAGTTTTTTCCTTTAAATTAGTAAAAGAATTAGAGCACATATACCATGATAAATAGATAGATAGATAGATAGAAAAAGAGATACATATAGATAGACAGATGTAGATATAGATAGAGATATAGATAGATAGACAGATGTAGATATAGATAGAGATATCAATAGATAAAGATATAGATTGATAGAATTAGAGATAAATAGGTAGACAACTAGATTTATAAACATATGAGTAAGTAGGTAGATATTAAGATATATTAAAAGATATATTGATAGATAAATAGATATTTGTGTGTCTGGCTGATATACACAATGATATGATTATGACACTGAATTACAAATTTAGGCTATAAAATTATTATATTCTTATATCATAAGTATACCACACGATAAAGAAAGGCTCCCATATATTTATCTCTTATTTCAACTTAAAGTTCTGACATGGGCAGACACTAAAACTTTTAACATCGGATCAAAATGTAATATTATAGTACGAATTGAGGAAATATGTATATAAATAAATAAGTAAATAAATAAATAAATATATATATATATATATATATATATATATATATATATATATATATATATATATTAGTATATATTAGTATATCACCTGATATGAAAGTATTTACTGTCATATCATGTGGTATACATATAGATAAATAGAGTTTCTTCCACGTTACAAGTCATGACAATAAGCCCTTATCCAAACCTAAATCTTGCAGCCTTTTGATCATATTAAGTTAAAAATGAAAATAGCCACAATGAGAATTGAAAATAAGCGTGACGTTTCGAACTCTTCACGAGCTCCTATTCATCCATTTCGATTTTTGTCTTATTGTTGGCTTATTTTCAATTCTCATTGTGGCTATTTTCATTTTCATTTATGTGTTCACGTGATTGTGTTTGTGTTCATATTAAGTTCAGTAAGTTTATTTACCACCCTGTCTAATTGCTCAGGCGTGGGCAATCGTGATTACATTCGACAGAGTACAGTATTCTATAATTACAGTAATTATACATGGTAGAATGAGAATATATCACACATCATACAAATGTATATTACCTTAAGTTGATCTTGTAGCTAAGAGTGATGAATAACATCCATAGAGTTTATGGAAGTTATTAACATTGTAAAGGAATACAATGTTCACGTATACACGCACACACACATGAACACATACAAACATACATATAGACAGATGGATGGATCGATAGATAGACCGATATATATATGTGTGTGTATGTTTGTATACACACACGCACATACACACACACACACACACACACACACACACACACACACAATTACATATATGTATATATATGTATATATATATATATATATATATATATATATATATATATATATATATATATATATATATATATATGTATGTATATATATGTATATATATATATATATATATATATATATATATATATGTATATATATACATATATATTATGTATGTATATATGTGTGTGTGTGTGTGTGTATGTATATACATATTTATTAATTCATTTACATATGTATATACATGTGTGTGTATGTGAATGTGTATATATATGTCTAGATGTGAGAGTGTATTTATGTCCATGTACTCATACACGTATCTCCCTTTTTAAGCCAGATTGACAGTGAAAGCCCGAGAGAAATCATTTTCTTTTCTCATCCACATCCATCACCTTCTTCGTGAGCCGCTGCTGTGACTTGCATCTTGGCAACAACACAGCAGGTGACAGTCTACTCTTTCGGTTTCCTTTTGGCGAAAACACTTCATGGTTTCAGGGCAATGTTTGTCGATTTTATTCGTCTGATTTGTCGTGTTTTTTTTCGAGTTTTTATTGTTTTTTTATTTTTTTCGTCTTTTTTCTTATTAGTTTTTCTTTTTCGAGTTTTTATTGTTTTTTCTTTTTTTTTTTTATTTTTTTCTTATTGGTTGTTTTTCGTTTTTTTTTTTTTAGACTTTTCTCCGATTTCTCTTCTTTTCATTCAAAATTCTAAATCTGCAATTTTAGATGTGTCATCATGCACGTAGAATCAGATTTATCATGTATATACCTGTATTCATATACACATACAAGTATGTACATATATATACATATGTATATATATATATATATATATATATATATATATATATATATGTATATATATACATACATATTTAGACATATATATGTATGTAAGTATATATATAGATATATATATACATATATATATATATATATATATATATATATATATATATATATACATATATATATGTATGCATACATATATACATACATATAAATACATATATATATATATATATATATATATATATATATATATATATATATATATAGAGTGGTATATACATATATATATGTACATATATATATATAAATAAATATATATATATATATATATATATATACATATACATATATGTATGTATATATGCATGTCCATATGTAAATGTATACATGCAAACACCATCATGGTAGCCAATTCTACGCGTGTACGTATGGGAGAGAGAGGAGAGCCTCAGGCGCGCGTCCTCTCTCCTTGAGGCGACAAAGACGACTGAGCGAGGAAGCGGAATTCGGATCTGCTGAAGTGAGCAGAAGATCCACTTCTTTGTGGAACTGAACTTGTTGTGATGTGGAACGCATATACCCATATTTGCATATGTTTATTTGTATTATATTATATCATATTATATTTATTTATATTATATTATATTAGATTTGTATTATATTATGCGTATATGTATAAATATATATATATATATATATATATATATATATATATATATATATATATATATATATATATTAATATAAATATATGTATATATATATATATATATATATATATATATATATATATATATATATATATATATATATATATATATATATATATATATATATACACACATACAAACATACATGAATGCATACAGGCATAAGTATAGAAGTGTGTGTGTCTAAGTGTATGTCTTTCCTTTTTCACGATTAAGTGCTCGCCGTTTCTGCTTTCTCTCTCAACCTCAGCCTCTGCCTCCCCCCTCTCCCCTATCCTTCTCCCGCCTCCCTTCCTTATCCCTCTCCCCCGCCTCCCCCTTATCCTCTCCCCTCCCCTCTCCCTTATCCTCTCTCCCCCTCTCACCTTATCCTCTCCCCCCTCTCCCTTATCCTCTCCCTTATCCTCTCCCCTCTCCTCTCCTTATCGTCTCCCCCCTCTCCCTTATCCTCTCCTCCCCTCTCTTCCTTGTCCTCTCTCCCCCTCTCCCTTATCCTCTCCCCCTCTCCCTCTCCCTTTTTATCCTCTCCCCCCTCTCCCTTATCCTCTCCCCCTCTCCCTTATCCTCTCCCCCTCTCCCTTATCCTCTCACCCTCTCATATCCTCTCTCCCTCTCTCCCTCTTCCTTATCCTCTCCCTCTCTCCCTCTTCCCTATCCTATCCCCCCTCTCCTCCTTATCCTCTCCCCCCTCTCCTTTATCCTCTCCCTTATCCTCCCCCTCTCCCTTTTCCTCTCCCCCTCTCCCTTATCCTCTCCCCCCTCTCCCTAATCCTCTCCCCCTTATCCTCTCCCCCCTCTCTCCTTATCCTCTCCCCCCTTCCTCCCTTTTATCCTCTCCCCCTCTCCCTTATCCTCTCTCCTTATCACTCCCCCCCTCTCCCTTATCCTCTCGCCCCCTCTCCTTTTCCTTGCTCACCCCCTCTCCCTTATCCCCTCTCCCCCCCTCTCCCCCCTCTCTCCTTATCCTCTCGCCGTCTCTCTTCTTCTCCCTTATCCTCTCCCTCCCTCTCCCTTATCCTCCCCCTCTCCCCCCTTTCTCCCTTATCCTCTCCCCCCATCTCCCCTTTATCCTCCCCCCTCTCCCATTATCCTCTCCCCCCTTCTCCCTTATCCTCTCCCTTATCCTCTCCCCCTTCTCCCTTATCCTCTCCCCCCTATCTCCCTCCTATCCTCTCCCCTTATCCTCTCCCCCCCCCCCCCCTCTCCCTTATCCTCCCCCTCTCCCTTATCCTCTCCCACTCCCTCTCCCTTTTCCTCTCCCCCCTCTCCCTTATCCTCCCCCCTCTCCCTTATCCCTCTCCCCCCTTCTCCTTATCCCTCTACCCCCCTTCTCCCTTATTCTCTCCCCCCTTCTCCCTTATCCTCTCCCCCCTCTCCCTTATCCTCTCGCCTCTCTTCTCCCTTATCCTCTCCCCCCTCTCCCTTATCCTCTCCCCCTCTCTCCTTATCCTCTCGCCTCTCTTCTCCCTTATCCTCTCCCCCCTCTCCCTTATCCCTCCTACCCCCTCTCCCTTCTTCCTCTCCCCCTTCTCCCTTATCCTCCCCCTCTCCCTTATCCTCTCCCCCCTCTCCCTTATCCTCTCCCCCCTCCCTTATCCTCTCCCCTCCCTCTCCCCCCCCTCTCCTTATCCTCTCCCCCCCCTCTCCCTTATCCTCTCCCCCCTCCTCTCCCTTATCCTCTCGCCCCCTCTCCCTTATCCTCCTCCGCCTCCCCCAATCCCCGTCAGGAGCGCGGCGCCCTTCCCTCCCCTTCCCTCCTCTTCCCTCCCCTTCCTTCCCCTTCCCTCCCCTTCCCTCCTCTTCCCTCCCCTTCCCTCCTCTTCCCTCCCGGAGCAAGGGAAGGACCGGCCGCACAGGTCGCGGCGCGGCGAGGCAAGCGGGTGATGAATCACGTGATGGTTAACCAACTCCACATGGAAATAACTAGCATGAGTCTTCCGCCGCACGACAGGGCCTCCACCACCTGTTCTGCGCCGACGCCGTCTCCGCGCGTGAGGCTATGAAGACGAGCGGGACTCCCACGGCGAACGGCGGGCGAAATACCACTGGCCGATGTGAATAATCAACCATTTTCGGACAGGTTCCTTCGTCGCCGCTGTCCGATTCGGTGAAGAATTGAGCTATGGGTTGTTTGTGTGCGCGTCCGAATCCCTGCGTGGGGCGTTCGGGGTGGACAGCCGACTTCGAGGATTTCGACGCCACAAAAACGCAACTGGCGTAGATGAATGAGCTAATTGAGAGGAAAAAATATATTATTTTGTAGATTTCTCTTTCTCTTCTCTTCTCCTCCACTTAGTCATACAAATTTCTAAATAAAATCATTAAACAGAAGGAAATTGTGCAAATGCTGAATATCCCGTTGAGTAATCGATGGATTTGTATTTCTTTATTGGACCCGTGTGAGTAAGGAAGGGGGAGGGAGAGAGAGAGAGGAAAAAAAAAAAAAAAAAAATATATATATATATATATATATATATATATATATATATAGAGAGAGAGAGAGAGAGAGAGAGAGAGAGAGAGAGAGAGAGAGAGAGAGAGAGAGAGAGAGAGAAACAGAGTGAGTGAGTAAGAATGAGAGAGAGATAGAGACAGGGGGGAGAGAGAGAGAGATAGGGAGAGCGAGAGCGAGACAGAGACAGAGAGACAGAGTGAGGAAGAGAAACAGAGTGAGAGTGAGAAAGTGAGAGAGAGAGAAAGAGCGAGACAGAGAGAGAGAGGGAGAGCAGACAGGCAGACAAACAGAAAGCCCTTCAAAATTTTCACTTAGGGTCTGTGAGAATAAACTATAAAAAAAGTATTGCTGTCACTCTAGTTTCTCAATCGTAAAGAAAGAACCATAAAAGAGACAGTTTAGAAAGAAGAGCAACAAAATCTTCCCATAAGAATTAGCACACACACTATTATGATAATGATAATTCAGTATTGCAGTAGACTGTATGTTTAAAGATGTATGAAAGTTGACATATCATTGCTGCTTCATTTATCTCCAATGAGTGTTTTATTGCCAGACGTAAAAAAAATATATACGGTAAATATATATATATATATATACGTTCATACGCACATGTGAACGCACAGGCTTTAATACTTACACGCAAGTACACTGAAGCAAGCACGCACA
>NC_091552.1:2495884-2498384 GCF_042767895.1 Penaeus vannamei
GATATTGCAAGGTCATCGTTCGCGTATTGTCGCCAGGAGGGCTCCGCTTCGGCTGACTCATACTTGCAAACGCGGCAGAAGAAAAAGTTATTAAAAGTTGTTAGGGTTAATATGCACGATTGTTGTGTGGCGCGCAAACAAAAGATTGCTAAATGAACTCTGCCATGCGGGGTTGTAGAGTGGGTACATTTCCTTCTTTATGGGACAATGACCTTTATCTTTTTGGTAGGTGAGCTTGCCCGCGGCGTGGAAAAGCGGTACTTTTTTGCTTCTAAGAACTTTAATTGAATTTCAGTTTGATAATTAGGATGGATTTCGAATATATGAGATTAATAAGTATTTACTCGTCGTATTAGTAATTAAACTTGCTTTTAAAAATCAGAGTAAACTTATATATATAACGGATATATTTTGCTGACGGTACATGACGCCAAGACTGAGCGCTTACACTAGTAAACAAGAGAGCGTGAGTCACAGAAATAATTCAATTTTCCTCTCTATTTTTGTTCGCTTAACATTTTTCTCTCTTTCTTTCTTTTTGTAAACGCCACTTTATGTAAATCGAGAGAAGGGAAAAATAAGTTTGTGTACAAAACTAGTGAAATCGTTTGCATATGCAGTCGTGTACCCTCGTGTTTGTTGATGCGGCGTCTGCGTACGTTCGCATTCGAGCAGACCAAAATTTCTCGGCATTTTCATCATCAAACACAACTTGAGGTTTTTTGAAAGTCTTCATTAGTAAATGCCTTGAGGGTTTTTTTTTTTTTTTTGCGTAAGATTACATGTAACAGAGATGCCACAGAGACCATGACTAAACCACTCGGGGGAAAACTTGAATGATTTATCTTCGGAAAGTAAGTTCTTCTTCCCTGCAGGAGGACTTCTTCGTCTCCATTTCCTTGGCGTGTTTTGCAAGGTGCATTCTTCCGTCTTTCAGGTAGTGGTGAGGGTATTCAGGTATTCGGCAGGTATTTGTATCATTTACACACACACACACACACACACACACACACACACACACACACACACACACACACACACACACACACACACACACACACACGCGTCTTTAAGGTAGTCGTCTGGGTATTCAGGTATTCGATAGGTATTTACATCGTTCACACACACACACACACACACACACACACACACACACACACACACACACACACACACACACACACACACACACACACACACACACACACACACGAACCACACAGACACACGCGCACGAAAAAGAACCACAAAACATTGTATACCGAGATAGAAAGTATTCATAAAGAAGTTCTCCGGTGCATGACGCTCGCCACAGGATGACAGAGCAAGAAGGAGAAAATGGGAGACGACAAGGGAAGGCAGAAGGAAATGGGAGACATGGAAGGGAGAAAATGGGAGGCGACAAAAGAACAGGGAAGGAAATGGGAGACGATAAAGGAGGGAAGGAAATAGGAAGCGATAGAGCAAGAAGGAGAAAATGGGAGACGACAAGGGAAGGCAGAAGGAAATGGGAGACATGGAAGGCAGAAAATGGGAGGCGACAAAAGAACAGGCAAGGAAGTGGGAGACAGAAGAGGGAAAGGAAATGGGAGGCGACAAAAGAACAGGGAAGGAAATGGGAGACGATAAAGGAGGGAAGGAAATCGGAAGCGAAAGAGAAGGAAGGAGAAAATGGGAGACGACAGGGGAAGGCAGAAGGAAATGGGAGACATGGAAGGGAGAAAATGGGAGGCGACAAAAGAATAGTCAAGGAAGTGGGAGACAGAAGAGGGAAAGGAAATGGGAGGCGACAAAAGAACAGGGATGGAAATGGGAGACAACAGAGAAGAGGAAAGGAAATAGGAAGCGATTGAGAAGGAAGAGGAAAATGGGAGACGACAGAGAAGGTAGAAGGGAATGTGAGACAAAAGAGAGACGACAGAGAAGAGGGAAGGAAATGTGAGACAAAAGAGAGGAGGGAAGAAAATGGAAGACGGCAGAGAAGGAAGAATATGGAAGACAGAGAAGAGGGAGGGAAATGGGAGACGACAGAGAAGGGAGAAATAAGAGACGACAATGAAGGGAAGAAAATAGGAGACGACAGAGATGGAAGAACATTGGGGACGACAAAAGAGGGAAGAAAATGGCAGACAAAGAATGCAGAAAATAGGACAAGACAAAGAAGAGGGAAGGAAATGGGAGACGACAAAGGAGAGGGAAGAAAATAGAAGACGACAGAGAAGGCACACGAAAACGGGAGACTACAGTAAAGGACAATAGAATAGGAAATGCCAGAAAAGGAAGAAGAAAAGTGGAAGCGAGAGAAAAAGATGAAGATAGGCGGCGACGGAGAGGGGGCGAAAAAAACAGGAGATATCAGAGCAAGAAGAAAACGGAAAACGACAACGAGAAAGAAGGAAATGATAAGGAAAAAGGAAATAGGAGACGAGAGAAAAACGCAAAACCCCCTGGTGCTCCTTGTATAGGTCTACACTCACGTCTTGTATTGTTACCAAAGAGA
>NC_091552.1:2503384-2505884 GCF_042767895.1 Penaeus vannamei
ACAAGATCAACACGGAAATTAGTCAGACGGAAACAGCAGCAACTTGCGGAAAGCCTCAAAATCAGACGGAACCCCAGATATTGACGGAAAAAGTGCTAGTGTGACAGGGCCTTTAGTGGAATAAGCTATTTCATCGCTGAACTGCAGCCCCGACAACTCCGTCAGCTGGAAAGCAGGGCGTCCTCTATACTGCGAAGCCAAAGGGGGCGGTGAACAGGCTAAATTCGCATTCAGTGGGTTGACTGCAAAACGGGAGGCACATTTCTTCAGCTGAGAGGCGACCACACCAACGCAAGTGTCTAGGCCTACATCATAAAGTACACAAAGAGAAAGGCGAGGATCAATGCACAAAGTTAATAGCAGTCAAATGTCTCTTAATCTTAACCTCGAACTTAGTGAATCTCTTTACAGCAAGCAGCACCACTTTATATCGCACTAACTCGCACATTATGCAATAAATGTCTTATATATTATGATTTATATGTTCCCTATAAACTTATTATGTATAATCACTCCGGTCCGCGGTTTCCGAAAGCCTCATGTCTCTCTCTTAAGAGGAGAAAAAGATAATTCAAGTTTTATGTTCCCTTTTTAGGGCTCCGGAGGTGTCCCTTTCATACTGTTGTATGCGTTTGTGCTTATGTGGAGGTAAGGTCACTTCGGGTTATCATTTGTCTTTGTTTACATGCTTAAGATTTATTTATGATTTTTTTTTTTTTTTTTTTTTTTTTTTTTTTTTTTTTTTTTTTTTTTTTTATAGAAAAGTAACATTAGATAAGAAAATTCGGGATCGCATTGCAAAGGCCCCTGTAAAAAGTAACTTTATATCTTATATATACAATCGTATATTGTGTCATTTTTCCTACAAAACCACCCACTCAATGTACCTCATTCCACATCAATTATTTACCCCAACGTAAACAACTCACACCACTTAAACAGCTCATGCCCTTCAAACAACTCATGCCACGCAAACAACTCATGTCACGCAAACAACTCATGCCACGCAAACAACTCATGCCACGCAAACAACTCATGCCACGCAAACAACTCATGCCACGCAAACAACTCATGCCACGCAAACAACTCATGCCACGCAAACAACTCATGCCACGCAAACAACTCATGCCCTTCAAACAACTCATGCCACCCAAACAACTAACCCCAATCAAACTAGTCACTCCCCTCAGACGAGTCCTTCCCCCAACCATCACACAGCCACTCCCATCCAAACAAGGCCATTGACACTCCCCCATCATACCACTCTACTACGTAAGGAGGGGATTACACAGGACCCAAGACGTGTCTGTCGGGATTATGCCTGAGATGGCGATTATGTGAGGATTAAGGAGGATTTACAAGAGAAAATTAGAGGGGATCGCACGGGCAGGTAGGTGTTAGCACGAGGAGTTAGACGAGAAAGTGACGGCTGTTCCCATAACTTTAAGAGGTCGTTCGGTATTTAGGAAGCTAGTCTTGACTACTGAAAACCAGTCTTGAATAATAAATTAGAAAATAGTAGGAATGAATGTCGACTGTGGAGTAGTTTCATAGGCTAGAGATAACATTTAGGAGCTAAACTTAACTACTGATAGCTATTAACTAATAGACTAGAAGAAAATAAAAGCTAGTCTTAACTACTGAGAACTAGTCTTAACTAATAAACTAGAAATAAGATTTATGATCTAGTAACTAATGAAAGTCTGTGAGGATATGACCTGCTCCTGAACCTTATTTTGGTTCATAGATATATTATTATTATATTATATTATTATATAATATAATATATTATATAATAATATATATATTATTATATAATATATATTATTATATATATAATGATATATATTATAATAATATATTAGAGCTAAAAAAAAGGGGGATTATATTGTGGAAATAACAATGATGCCTAGTCAATAAATCAGAAATGTTTACATCACAAACACAGACATATGCACAGAGACAAGTACACGGACACTTACATCTGTGTGTATGTGTGTGTGCGTGCGTGCGAGTGTGTGTATATGTGCGTGCGTGCGAGTGTGCGTACGTGCAAGTGTGTGTGTGTGTGTGTGCGTGCGTGCATGTGTAAATAGAGTTATCAATAAACATTCCCCTCCCCCCCCCAAAAAAGAAAGAAAAAAAAAAAAAACATAGCCATCCCATCTCCAACCAAACCAAACTCACACAGACAACCTAAGCAACAAGAAAGTGCTATGACGGACACCGGAACACCCCTCTCTCTCTCTCTCTGGCCACCGGAACAGCACGTCAGCACGAGTTAGCACGAGTCAGCACGAGTTAGTCAGCACGAGTTAGCACGAGTCAGCACGAGTTAGCACGAGTTAGTCAGCACGAGTTAGCACGAGTCAGTCAGCACGAGTTAGTCAGCACGAGTTAGTCAGCACGAGTCAGCACGAGTCAGCACGAGTTAGTCCGCACGAGTCAGCACCACCATAAAGCAAAATGACTCTTACACTCTCCGTTCACCCTAGATAAT
>NC_091552.1:2525884-2530884 GCF_042767895.1 Penaeus vannamei
GCATATCAACTATTTCACATGTAAGTAGACATATCAACTCTCTCACATGTAAGTAGACATATCAACTCTTTCACATGTAAGTAGACATATCAACTCTTTCACACGTAAGTAGACATATCAACTCTTTCACACGTAAGTAGGCATATCAACTCTTTCACACGTAAGTAGACATATCAACTCTTTCACATGTAAGTAGACATATCAACTCTTTCACATGTAAGTGGTATATATCAACTCTTTCACACGTGGCGATATATCAACTCTTTCACACGTAAGTAGACATACTCAACTTTTTCACATCGTAAGTAGACATATCAACCCTTTCACATGTAAGTAGGCATTACTCAACTCTTTCACACGTAAGTGAACATATTAACTCTTTCACATAGTAAGTAGAGATATCAACTCTTTCACACGTAAGCGATATATCAACTCTTCTCAGCACGGTAAAGTAGACATGTCAACTCTTTCACACGTAAGTAGAGAGTACCAACTCTTTCACGTGTAAGTAGACATATCAACTCTTTCACATGTAAGTAGACATATCAACTCTTTCACGTGTAAGTAGACATATCAACTCTTTCACATGTAAGTAGACATATCAACTCTTTCACGTGTAAGTAGACATATCAACTCTTTCACATGTAAGTAGACATATCAACTCTTTCACGTGTAAGTAGACATATCACAAATTCTTTTCACACGTAAGTATATGCTAATATCAACTCTCTTTCACGTGTAAAGTAGACATATCAACTCTTTTTCACATGTAAGTAGATATACCATCTCTTTTCACATGTAAGTAGACATATCAACTCTTTCACATGGGTAGACCCTATATCACCTCTTTCACGGGTAAGTAGACATATCAACTCTTTCCACACTGCAGTAGACATATCAACTCTTTCACATGTAAGTAGACATATCAACTCTTTCACACGTAAGTAGACATATCAACTCTTTCACGTGTAAGTAGACATATCAACTCTTTCACATGTAAGTAGACATATCAACTCTTTCACACGTAAGTAGACATATCAACTCTTTCACATGTAAGTAGACATATCAACTCTTTCACACGTAAGTAGACATATCAACTCTTTCACGTGTAAGTAGACATATCAACTCTTTCACATGTAAGTAGACATATCAACTCTTTCACGTGTAAGTAGACATATCAACTCTTTCACATGTAAGTAGACATATCAACTCTTTCACGTGTAAGTAGACATATCAACTCTTTCACATGTAAGTAGACATTATTATCAACTCTTTCACACATGTAAGTAGACATATCAACTCTTTCACGCACGTAGTGAGACATATCAACTCTTTCACGTAGAAGTGAGGGTATCAACTCTTTCACAATGTAAGTGAGACATATCAACTCTTTCATTCACATAGCGATATCAACTCTTTCATATGTGAATGTAAGACATATCAACTCTTTCATCGTAAGTGTAGACATATCAACTCTTTCACACGGGGCAGGGCATATCAACTCTCCTTTCACACATAAGTAGGCATATCAAATCTTTCACACGTGGCAAGTATGCCATATCAACTCTTTCACATGTAAGTAGACATATCAACTCTTTCACACGTAAGTAGATGATATCAACTTTTTCAATAATGTAAGTAGACATATCAACTCTTTCACGTAAATTAGACACATCAACTCTTTCCTCACGTGGGGTATATAGACATATCAACTCTTTCACACGTAAGTACACATATCAACTCTTTCACATATAAGTAGGCATATCAACCCTTTCACATGTAAGTAGACATATCAACTCTTTCACACGTAAGTAGACATATCAACTCTTTCACATGTAAGTAGACATATCAACTTTTTCACACGAAAGGAGGCATATCAACTCTTTAACACGTAAAGTGAGACATATTCAAATCTTTTCAGATGTAAGTAAACATATATCAACTCTTTCTACATGTGTAAGTAGGCATATCAACTCTTTCACACGTAAGTAGACATATCAACTCTTTCATATAAGTAGACATATCATCACCTCTTTCTACGTGTAAAAACAGACATATCGTAACTCTTTTCACACGTAAAAGTGAGACATATCAACTCTTTCACATGTAAGTAGACATATCAACTCTCTTCACGTGTAAGTAGACATATCAACTCTTTCACATGTAAGTAGACATGTCAACTCTTCTCACGTGTAGTAGACATATCAACTCTTTCGCTAATGTGAAGTAGATATATCAATCTCTTCCACGTAAGTAGACATATCAATCCTTTCACATGTAAGTAGACATATTAACTCTCTTTCACGTGTAAGTAGATATATCAACTCTCTTCACATGTAAGTAGACATATCAACTCTTTCACGTGTAAGTAGATATATCAACTCTTTTCACATGTAGTAGACATATCAACTCTTCTCACGTGTAAGTGAGACATATCAACTCTTTCACATGTAGCAAGTTGACATATCAACTCTCTTCACGTGTAAGTAGACATACAAACTCTTTCACATGTAAGTAGATATATCAACTCTTTCACGTGTAGAAGGTGACATATCAACTCTTTCATGTAAGTAGACATATCAACTCTTTCACACGTAAGTAGACATATCAACTCTCTTCACGTGTGAAGTAGACATATCAACTCTTTCACACGTAAAGTAGACATATCAACTCTTTCACGTGTACAGTAGATAACCCAACTCTTCTCACACGTAAGTAGACATATCAACTCTTTCACGTGTAAGTAGACATATCAACTCTTTCACTATGTAAGGAGGGATTTATGACTAACTCTTTCACACGTAAGTAGACATATCAACTCTTTCACATGTGGATTAGACATATCAACTCTTTCACGTTGCAAAGTAGACATATCCAACTCTTTCACATGTAAGTAGACATATCAACTCTCTTCACACGTAGTAGACATATCAACTCTCTTCACATGTAAATAGACATATCAACTCTTTCACACGTAAGTAGGCATATCAACTCTTTCACATGTAAGTAGACATACTCAACTCTTTCACATGTAAGTAGACACACTCTAATGCTTTTTCACACGTGAAGTGAATTATGTCTCAACTCTTTTCTCCACATGTAAGTAGACATATCAACTCTTTCACATGTAAGTAGACATATCAACTCTTTCATTACGTAAGTAGACGATATCAACTCTTTTCACATGTAAGTAGACATATCAACTCTTCATTACATGTAGTAGATATATCAATCCCTCTTTCTTACGTGTAAGCGACATATCAACTCTTTGGCACGTAAGTAGACATATCAACTCTTTCACGTGTAAGTAGACATATCAACTCTCTTTCGTATAATAAAGAGATGACATCAACTCTTTCACACGTAAGTAGCGACATATCAACTCTCTTCACATGTAAGTAGACATATCAACTCTTTCACACGTAAGTAGATTATATCAACTCTTTCACACGTAAGTGAGATTACATCTAACTCTTTCACACGTAAGTAGACATATCAACTCTTTTCACACGTAAGTAGACATTTCAACTCTTTCATAACGTAAGTAGATACTATCAACTCTTTCACACGTGTGTATTAGACACCTCAATCTTTTCACATGGGCAGTAAAACCTTCACATGGGCAGACATATCAATCCTTTCACGTGTAAGTTGACATATCAATCCTTTCACACGTAAGTGAGACATATTCAACTCTTTCACGTGTAAGTAGAGATGAGATTCAACTTTTTCACACGTGAAGTGAGACATATCAACTCTTTTCACACGTAAGTAGACATACATATCAACTCTTTCACACGTAAGTAGACATATCAACTCTTTCACATGTAAGTAGACATATCAACTCTTTCATTACGTAAGTAGACATATCAACTCTTCTAACACGTACAGTAGACATATCAACTCTTTCACACGTAAGTAGACATATCAACTCTTTCACATGTAAGTAGACATATCAAGCTCTCACACGTAAGTAGACATATCAACTCTTTCACACGTAAGTAGACATATCAACTCTCTCACACGTAAGTAGGCATATCAACTATTTCACATGTAAGTAGACATATCAACTCTCTCACATGTAAGTAGACATATCAACTCTTTCACATGTAAGTAGACATATCAACTCTTTCACACGTAAGTAGACATATCAACTCTTTCACACGTAAGTAGACATATCAACTCTTTCACACGTAAGTAGGCATATCAACTCTTTCACACGTAAGTAGACATATCAACTCTTTCACATGTAAGTAGACATATCAACTCTTTCACATGTAAGTAGACATATCAACTCTTTCACACGTAAGTAGACATATATCAAACTCTTTCGCATATCAGTAGACATTTATCCAACTCTTTCACAATGTAAGTGGAGTATATCAACTCTTTCACATGTATCATCTTCATAGTAGACATATCAACTCTTTCACACGTGTGAAGTAGACATATCAACTCTTTCACACGTAAGTAGACATATCAACTCTTTCACACGTAAGTAGACATATCAACTCTTTCACACGTAAGTAGGCATATCAACTCTTTCACACGTAAGTAGACATATCAACTTTTTCACATGTAAGTAGGCATATCAACTCTTTCACACGTAAGTAGACATATCAACTCTTTCACACGTAAGTAGACATATCAACTCTTTCACGTGTAAGTAGACATATCAACTCTTTCACATGTAAGTAGACATATCAACTCTTTCACGTGTAAGTAGACATATCAACTCTTTCACATATAAGTAGACATATCAACTCTTTCACATGTAAGTAGACATATCAACTCTTTCACATGTAAGTAGGCATATCAACTTTCACACGTAAGTAGACATATCAACTCTTTCACACGTAAGTAGACATATCAACTCTTTCACACGTAAGTAGACATATCAACTCTTTCACACGTAAGTAGACATATCAACTCTTTCACATGTAAGTAGACATATCAACTCTTTCACATGTAAGTAGACATATCAACTCTTTCACACGTAA
>NC_091552.1:2548384-2550884 GCF_042767895.1 Penaeus vannamei
GTGTATGTGTGTGGACGAGTTATTTGCCTAAACCTTTGTGTGATTTTTTTTTCTTTTTTATTTATATCTAATTCGCAAAGGTATTTTCCAAACCAGACTGCATTTCCGTGACGCCGCCCCCCCCCCCCCCCGGCATTTCCCCGCCCAAGCCTCACCAGCATTACCACAGCTGACCCTCCTCCGCTAGCTCCGCCCACTAAATGATCCTGACCAATGAGCGCGCCCGGACAGTCGTGCCCCGGATGAAGCTCTCAGGCACGGAGGCCACACTCCACTGAAAATCTTTAAAAAAAAAAACTCAAAACAATTCTTTTAAAAAAACAAAACAAATCTTTACAAAAAATAAAAATTAGTCGTGAATTCGTGTTGCTGAATGGCGGGTTCGCGGCGGGAACTTCTCACACGCATCAAGGTTCACACGAGGCGCGAGTGGCACCTGGTTCCTGTGAATGGGATTTTGGCGGAAGAGTTGGCGCGTAGCAGCTTCGATTGCGTTGAGAGTGTGCGGAGTGTTTTGCGGGTGTGATGCTGCATTCTTTTACCACGAATCTCTCTCTTCACATGCACACACACAGATATATATATATATATATATATATATATATATATATATATATATATATATATACATATATATACACATATATATATATATATATATATATATATATATATATATATATATATATAGAAAAGGTATGAATGAGACTGGATATCTTCACAATACAAGAGATGTATTTGACCGGTTTTGATTACGTCTTCATCAGAAATACATGTATTTCTGATGAAGACGTAATCGAAACCGGTCAAATACATCTCTTGTATTGTGAAGATATCCAGTCTCATTCATACCTTTTCCACATTTGTCAACATGGATACGTTTCTTATATATATATATATATATATATATATATATATATATATATATATATATATATATATATATATATATCTGTGTGTGTGTGTGTGTGTGTGTGTGCATATATGCATACATACATATACATGTATGTGTGTGTGTATATATATATATATATATATATATATATATATATATATATATATTGATATGTGTGTGTATATGTATATTATATATATATATATATATATATATATATATATATATATATATGTACATATGTAAACATTTATATATATATATATATATATATATATATATATATACATATATATGTATGTATATATATGCATATATATACATACATGTACACACACATATATATATGTGTGTGTGTGTGAGTGTGTGTATATATAGATAGATAGATAAACAGATAGATAGATATAGATATATTTAGATATGCACCTTGTTATTTGTACATATAGATAGATAGATAAACAGATATATATATATATATATATATATATATATATATATATATATATATATTTAGATATGCACCCTGTCTCAACCCCTGTCACAGGAGGCACTGCCATCGGCCCCGCCCCCCCCCCCCTGCTCCCCCCCCCCGACCCCCCCCCCACACACACTGCCGGCCGAAGGGACATTAGCTGATCGTTGGCGTTGCAGATGTCGGAAGTGTTGGCGGCCTTGCGAGCACTTCCCACGCCGGCCGCCAGGTGGCTCCCTGCGTGGTCCAATATCGTGAATCATTCAGTTTATTTTCTTCTTCTTAGAGCAAACGTTATCGTAAAGTATTGTGATTGCGACTTTTGCCAACAGATCGCTTACAGTGAGGATTTTGATGACTTGTTTTTGCCTGTAGCAGCGTAGGTAGTTTTAAGCATAGGCCATGATGGCGCCATGTTTACGATTACACATATATACACATTCTCACACACAAACATGCACTTTTTTGTTTGTGTTTGCGTGTATGTTCCTATCTACTGCATATTCACGCACGCACACGCGTGTTTGGCGTGTGTGCGTGCGTGTATGTGTGTGCGTGTGTGTGTGCGTGCGTGTGCGTGTGTGTGTGTGCGTGCGTGCGTGCGTGCGTTCGTCCGTGTGTGTGCGCGCGCGCGCAAATTCAACATACCTTCAAACGTCTCATTTTATTGGGACTTCTCATTAAAACAACCATAATCTAAAAACAACATTGCGTGCCACATCCCATTGCAGTTGAAAGCAAAGCAAGCAGAGTCTTAACCACTCTCTCTCTCTCTCTCTCTTCAGGCGTCCAGATGAGGTCACCGTCCTAAGGCCGATTCTCAACTGCGCTGTGACGGTGAGTGATCCTTCCTGAGCCTGGATTATTGTGTAACACACGATTCAGTTCCAGTATTTTGTCCATTTGCTTCCATTTGTTGCTCTAGTTATTTATAGAGCGACAGATGCGTGTTGCTTTTCGTAACAGGGAAAAAAAATGAATGTTAGAATTAGCCATTATGCATTGTTCGTTGGCAAATAGAAGATGATGAAGCCTATACTTTGGGTTACTTAACTTATTTTGCTTCAGAATATGAAAATGCTGCAGTTGAAGCTTTTATTCATCAAAATAACCCATAACGAACACACAAATAA
>NC_091552.1:2568384-2573384 GCF_042767895.1 Penaeus vannamei
ACAACCATTGCATGAGAGAGTACAGTGATACAAAACAGGTTAAGAATCACAGTAGCATGACGCTGCACACAAACAGCGCAGACCGACATTCTGTTCGCAGATTAGCACAGAAGTTCATCTAATAGCATTACCCACTTCATCGACCTGGTGGACTAAATGCAGCTAGTCCGAGTTTAGCAGATGATTGCGTGTGTTGACGACCGAGAGAAAACTGCCTGCGCTTTCCACCTCCAAGCACGCGAGGCCAGCATCGCTGTCAGTGACAAGGCGATGATAACAATGACAATAACGGTAGGAGTGGCTGTAGACGCCGACGGTAGGAATTCTCCCTCCCCCCCACTTCCCCCTCTTTCCTAAACCTTCCCACTCTTACGCCTCCATGTTGCACGCCGGTTCTCACCTCCATGATAATTACCAGACCAGCGTGCGAGTCTCATGGTGTCTATGTGTACACACCAAGCCCCCGGGTCTGTGTGGACGCCACGGTAACCCGCCGCTCATGGAATGTTGTGTCGTGTGTGTTCCTTACGTGTTAACCTTCTGCGAGACACGAGCTCACGACGCTGGGAACGTGTCGGTCGAACCACGTGCAACACTGGTTATGCTGGTGGGCGTCATGCACGGGGGCACGTGACACGACGCCGTGTCATGCGCAATGCAGGGGTGATTGAGTGAATCGTGTGCATCCATTCCAGACCTCACCCGTGTCTTTATTTTTTCACTTACATCTCTCCTCTTCCTTGCCCGAAGAAGACTTCCAAACAGTTGTCTGACCGGGCCTGCTTCTCCAGACCTTTTTCACTAACCCATTTCAAAAGAGAAGCCAGAATTAGTGTCAAAAATTAATTATTAACTACAGCCGCTTCCGCCTACGCGACCCTACCCAGCGCGGCCATAGGACATAGGCTCGGAAGCGGTTCGAAAGCACAGAGCGATACCAAGACCTCCCGCCTGTGTAGGCCAAGTGGATAGTTGCGGTGAGCTGCGGCCGCGTCTGCATCGCCTGCTGCAAGGGCTCGCCGGGCGGTGCAGGACTCAGATTTTCCTTCGGCTCCTCTGTCGGGTTCCAGGGGCACTCTCTCCCCCCTGTGTGTGGGTGTGGGTGTGTGGGTGTGTGTGTGTGTGTGTGTGTGTGTGTGTGTGTGTGTGTGTGTGTGTGTGTGTGTGTGTGTGTGTGTGTGTGTGTGTGTGTGTGTGTGTGAGGCTTCTCAGTTTTTCTCTGTGATGTATTCACCGATCGCAATTTTCAAACAGACAAAATAAGTAAACACACAACCCCCCCACACACACACGCAAACACCCCCCACCCCCCCGACACACACACACACAACCCCCACACACACAAACCCCCCACACATACACACACAACCCCCCCACACACACACAACCCCCCCCCACACACACACAAACACACACGCAACTACACACACAACCCCCCCCCCACACACACACAACCCCCCCCCACACACACACACAACCCCCCCCCCCCCACACACACACACACTTGGATCAGCCAAGCACCCTCCAGCATTACCCTCGCTGTCACCGTGTCATCAGCGGAACCATTCCATCTCCGCCATTAAGAGGAAGGGAAGGTCACCTCGCCTCGTGCCGGGGGAAAGGTCGAGAGGGCCGGCGGTTGACCTCTGACCCACGGCCTTGGCGCGGTTAGATAGGTGGCATTTCCCTCGTCATTAGCTGGTGTCATGGCATCTCCTTAACGTCTTCATAAGCTTTGATTAAGGTAGAGATCAATTCAAATCTAGAGCGAGATTCTTACGATTAAAACGAATCCTATCGACTGTTCGATGTTTTGTTTATATTTTCGTTTTTCCGAGAAAAAAATATCTATTTATTAGTAAAACATACCTCTACCCGACGCAAAACGATAATAACTCATCACTGACAACTAAAAAACAACAACAAAAACACACTCCAGGAAACGCATAAACCAAACAAAACATTTTATATCTATTGACGCCACAGTACATAAAAACAAACAAAAAAACATTTCATATCTTTTTACTCCACAGTAAATAAAGACAAAACAAACCATTTCATATCTATTTACGCCACAGTAAATAAAAACAAAACAAACCATTTCATATCTATTTACGCCACAGTAAATAAAAAAAAAAAAAAAAAAAAACATTTCATATCTAGCTACGCCACAGTAAATAAAAAAAAAATCATATCTATTTACGCCACAGTACATAAAAACAAACAAAAAAACACCACGATTTAGCCTCACGCCACAGTACATAAAAAAAAAAAAAACATTTCATATCTATTTACGCCACAGTACATAAAAACAAAACAAACCATTTCACATCTTTTACGCCACAGTAAATAAAAAAAATAAAAAAACATTTCATATCTATTTACGCCACAGTACATAAAAACAAACCGAAAAAAACACCACGATTTAGCCTCACGCCACAGTACATAAAAAAACAAAAAACAAATAAACATTCCATATCTATTCAAGCCACAGTAAATAAAAACAAAACAAACCATTTCATATCTTTTTACGCCACAGTAAATAAAAAAAAACATTTCATATCTATTTACGCCACAGTACATAAAAACAAACCGAAAAAAAACACCACGATTTAGCCTCACGCCACAGTACATAAAAAAAAAAAAAACAAAAAAACATTCCATATCTATTTACACCACAGTAAATAAAAACAAAACAAACCATTTCACATCTTTTTACGCCACAGTACACAAAAACAAAACAAAAAAAAAACACCACGATTTAGCCTCACGCCACAGTACATAAAAAAAACATTTCATATCTATTTACGCCACAGTACATAAAAACAAAACAAACCATTTCACATCTTTTTACGCCACAGTACACAAAAACAAACAAAACAAAAAAACACCACGATTTAGCCTCACGCCACAGTACATAAAAAAAAAGAAAAAAAATCATATCTATTTACGCCACAGTAAATAAAAACAAAACAAACCATTTCACATCTTTTTACGCCACAGTAAATAAATATAAAAACAAACAAAAACATTTCATATCTATTTACGCCACAGTACACAAAAACAAAACAAAACAAAAAACACCACGATTTAGCCTCACGACGCCGCTACGTGACGTCAGAGCCAGTCGAGCAAAAAAACACGAGAGAGTGAGGGATGAGGAGATGAGGTTCGCTGTTCTTAATGACATTTGAAGCAATTAGTGCGCAGTTTGCCTTCAACACTCGAATGCCCGCGCGAGTTCTTGGAGACCGGAAGTAATTGGATTGCCATTAGGCATTGCTCGCTATAAAAATGCCATTGGAGAAACCTTCTGAGTTTATGCCTACTTTCGCATAAATTTAAGTGATGTGGATTTGTTTGTTCTGTACTATGCTGTTTTGTTTCTTGTTTTTAGTTTATTTGTTGTTGTTGTTGTTTTATGTTTGAAGATGTGCTTGCTGTGAATGGACATGTATTCGTATAAATGTTTTGGATCTATATCGTTATTTTTAGGGTTGGGAAGAATTCATATTTCCCATATTTTCAAAAGGAAATCAAATTGTTAACCTGAAGAATCTCTACGTCCATATATGAATATTTTTTTTACATAACGTCTAATATTTCTCGCCATATGGTGTCACACTGGTCATCCAAACATAGAAAATGGGAAAGGAATAAAATATGAAGAAATAACAAACTTTGTCCCTGATTTTCCTTCGTTAACATTAACTTCTCTATCTTTACTTTCCTCCCTCTTTCCTTCCCTTTCTGCCTCTCCATTTCCTCCTTCTCTGCTTCCCCCTCTTTCTCTCTCCCTTTCCCCCATCCTTCTCTACTTGTGTCTTTCTCTCCTTTTTCTCCCTTTTTGTACCTTCCCTTTCTCGCTGCCCCAAGAAGTTCTCCCGCGCCATTGGAAGCAAAATGGACACTATTAAACCGTCCTCAGACACTTCATTCGAGGACCAACACGCCCTTCACGAGAGTATAACTCCCACCTCCTCCTGTAGAATCCTGTCATCGTCAAGTTACCCGTGAATACCGCAATTACGGCGCAGGGGGAAGCTGATGACCGTACGATGACCGCGAAGGAGCGATGCGCCGCCCAAACTCGCCGCCATTACCATAACAAAAGACGTTCGCCTTGCGCGTGGCGAGATGGAACCAAAGGATAATTGTATTTTCTTAACACCTGCTGCTGGGTTGAATGACAGGATATATAGAGGGTAAATGTGGGTTCTTGTGTATCCATTCATGATATTCCAGGATTCATGGAAAGACTTAGTGTAGAGATGACGCTGCTCAAACTTCTTTTTTTCTCTCTCTCTCTCTGAGTGTTTCCCTTATATGATTCTCTGTCAATAAGAGTATTGAACTTGTACTTATGTATTGCTTGAAGAATTTCAGCTTTATATAGTGGGTAAATATTTACACAGCAAACAGCACTTCAGTATTTTGATAGACTGGTTATATTTATTACGTAGGTTCTCATATACTTGCCGTTGCACTGTACAGGTAAATCGTGAATGCTAGGTTTTCAATATCTATCTGTTAGTCAGTATCAGTTTAAAAACGTATATAGTACATGTATGTATATAAATATCATATATTACACGTGTGCATTGATATTTACAAGTATGGTGTACAATGGTTAAAGGTTAATGGTTGAAACAAATAAATGTGCTAGACATCAAAGGTAACACGCACACACACACACACACTCATATATATTTACGTATGAATGGATATATATACATATATGTATATAAATATATGTATGGATGTATATATACGAATGTATATGTATATATACGAGCATATTACATATTTCGACTGCTTCACACTTAAAAAGCCTCCGCCACTTCCTCACTGCGCATGCTCTACTTCAGCTGTTAATGCCCGCCTTCCCTCCCAAGGATTTACATGTGACTGCGCTGAAATAAGTGTTTAGGGGGATAAAGGTGATGGGAAACCACAGTCTTGCTTCAGTAATTTATATTTACTTCTTGTCATTATTAACG
>NC_091552.1:2590884-2600884 GCF_042767895.1 Penaeus vannamei
TGATATGCATGTCTAGACTGATAAATATGCATCTGATAGATATACATTTAGATATACATTTAACCATCTATTTACCGGGTTGATATGCATGTCTAGACTGATAGATATGCATTGATTTCTTTAATGATGCGTGTCAAGCATACGAATATTCTTGGGGTCGGGCCTCGCGCAAGTCTAACAAACCGGCCGTATATCTGTTTTTTTATGCGTGGAATAAGGGTCAGTTGCCATGGCCGAACGCGCAGTTGCTTTTGCCCGAGTTGTGCAATCCAGATATGCAAGGTTAGCATCATGGTCTGGTATGCTCGAGTCTTTCAATTACCTGGCTGGATTCCCCCACCAGTAAATAGAATTAGCAACGTATGATAACATATCTGAAAATAGGAATAACATGCACGGTCATGATTAGGGATATAACATCTCATATTTACAAGTTCAATTAAATCGCCGATGATATTCAGAATACCCCCCCCCCCCCCGAAAAAAAGATAATCATAATAAGATAAATTATGCATTATAACACCTTGCCTGAAACCACAGTCACTGCTGAAGTTATTTTTTTTTGTTGTTGTTCTAAACTATCAGAAACAGAATCCCTTGATTTTGACCCCACATCTTAAAGACCCGGATATTTGACCTCTTTGGTACCTTGTTGGCATGACCTATGACAAAGGTAGCGAGGTGGGTAAAAGGTCGTACACACTGCTTTCACTCGACATGTGGAAAGCCTTGTCCTTGTCATAGGAGCAAAAAAAAAAAACAAATCCTATTGGCTTATTGGGTTTTATATCCCCTTTTTCATATATATTTCTTTCTTATTGTCTTTTTTTCCTTTTCTTTTTTTTCTCTTTATCGGATTAGTTGTTTACTTCCGCACCAAGAAGGAAGTGAAATGAAACTAGATGGAAGTAACTGGTTGTTTTAAATGAAAAATGGACATTCAACGACAACATAAGAATATATAACTGCATTTGGTATGATAATGATAATGATGATGATGGAGTTGGTGATGACGACGATGATGACGAGGATGAAAATAAAGCCAATAGTGATGATAATAGCAATTATAATAGTAATAATGATGTAAATAAAACTGATAATGATAACAATGATAATGAGAATAATAATAATAATAATAGTGATAATATCAACAATGATAATAATAATAATGATAATCATTATGATAATGATAATCATAATCATAAAAATTATAACAATAGTAATAACAAAAATAGCAATAATGATCATAATAAGAATCGAAATAACAAAAACAATGATTAATTAAATGCCACTACATACTAGCGGTGATAATAATAATGATAATGATATCAATGATGATATAATACAAGTTGGGTATTTCCATGAGATCGGGAAGGCTTTTAATGTGAGATTTCGCTGATTAAAAAAAAAACACAAAAACTTGTCTCTTATATATTAGTAAAAACTCGTCTTGGTGGTGTTGATGGTTAGGTATGGACAGAAATTTATATGGTTTTATTTAAATATATGTTTATGTGCGTGTGTGTGTGTGTCTGTGTGTGTGTTTATATATTATGTATGTATGTGTATATCTATACATGTGTATGTATGCATTTATGTTTGTATTTATAAACATACATATATGCTTTAGTGTGAATGCGTTTGTATGTGCGCAAAAAGTACAGAAATATTTATTTACCGCAATTTATATTTGCTTTTATATCATCATCAAAATGTGTTCCCTCCAGTCGGTGTATATACACAGGTTCCCTTCCCTCCCGTCTTTTCTCCACCTTGAAGCTGCAATTCTTCCTGTTCACCTCCTGTTCTCTTTTCCCTTGATCTCTATGGCCTTCTTAAAGTCCTCCTCCTTTTTTCTGGTCCGCCCCCCCCCCTAATAAACGAAAAAAAAATAGTGGAATACACTACAGGTAACTCAAGCCCATGTGAGAGTCCTCTAAAAAAAAAAACTACGTATATATGATGAGTATGAAAATGCACGTAAGCTGTCTCACAAGGTCATTTTTTTCGACATTTTGTTTCCTTTTGTAACTTTTTTTTCATAGTTTTAAGAAAGTAAAAACTTGAGATGAATATCATCTTACACGGATCTGTGCACACACACACACACGGATACAAAATGAATATGAAGGTGTGTCTATGCGCTCTCTCTTTATATCTATCTAGCTATTTATCTATCTATCTATCTATCTCTCTTTCGTTCTCTCTCTCTTTATTCTCTCTCTCTCTCTCTCTCTCTCTCTCTCTCTCTCTCTCTCTCTCTCTCTCTCTCTCTCTCTCCCTCTCTCTCTCTCTCTCTTTCTCTCTCTCTCTCTCTCTCTCTCTCGATCTCTCTCTCTCTCTCTCTCTCTCTCTCGTATATATATATATAAATATATGTATATATATATATATATATATATATATATATATATATATATATATACATATATGTGTATGTGTGTGTGTGTATATATGTGTGTGTATGTGTGTGTTTGTACGTGTGTGTGTGTGTGTATGTGTGTGTGTGTGTGTGTTTCCATTCAACATCAATCACACACACACACACACACACACACACACACACACACACACACACACACACACACACATATATATATATATATATATATATATATATATATATATATATATATATATATATATATATATATATATATATACTGTACATACACACATATATACATAGATACATATATACATGCATATATGTGCGTGTGTGCGTTTGCGTGCTTGTGCTGGTATGTTCATTTTTATTATCATTTTCTTTATTTTGTATTCCTTTTCTCTTATGCATATAATCTTAAATAAAGGCACAAGGGTGAAAGTATAGCCAGAGAAAACTGCCAACACAGAGCCAGAGCTTTCACAAGTCTTCACACCGTACTCCAAACACCGTAGCTTCGTAGACTGGCTGTGTGTTCATCGTGACACCGAAAGCTTCGTTACTTAGCATATGGCGAGCTGGAATCCACAGCCCCCCCGCCCCCCTACCCCCCCCCCCACCCTGCCCTCGCTCCCATGGGGTCCAGATGGCCTCGCAACCCCCAACACCCCCCCCAACCCCCCGCCTTCGCACCTCTGCGGCAGGTGCGGGAGTGATGTACCCCCTTTGTTTTGATATACTGCTGGTCGACCTTCCCACCCCATGCTCCCCTCCTTCCCCTCCTCCCTTCCTTCCACTCCTTCCCCTCCTTCTCCTCCCCTCCTCCCTTCCTTTCCCTCCTTCCCCTCCTCTGCCTCCTCCCCTCCCTCCCCTCCTTCCCCTCCTCCCTTCCTCTCCTCCTTCCCCTCCTTCCCTACCCCGCCCTCCTTCCCCTCCTCCCCTCCTTCCCTTCCCTCTTTTCCTCCCCTTCTCTCGTCCTTCCCCTCCTTCCCTTCCTCCCCTCCCTCCCCTCCTTCCCCTCCTTCCCTTCCTCCCCCCCTCCCCCTCCTCCCCTCCTTCCCTTCCTTCTCCTCCTCCCCTCCTTCCCTTCCTTCCCCTCCTCCCTTCCTTCCCCTCCTCCTTCTCCTCCCTTCCCCCTTCCTTCCCCTCCTCCTCCTTCCCCTCCTTCCCCTCCTCCCTTCCTTACTCCCCCTCTTCCCCTCCTCCCCTCCTTCCCCTCCTCCTCCTCCCCTCCTCCCCTCCTCCCCCTCCTCCTCCTTCTCCTCCCTTCCCCCTTCCTTCCTCTCCTCCTCCTTCCCCTCCTCCCTTCCTTCCTCTCCTCCCTTCCTCCCCCTCTTCCCCTCCTCCTCCTCCCCTCCTTCCCTTCCTTCCTCTCCTCCCTTCCTTCCCCTCCTCCTCCTCCTCCTCCCTTCCCCCTTTCTTGCCTTCCAGCCGTTCCTGCTTCTTGTGAATCGGTTAATGAATTACTTCGGGTGGTACGTGACCATGTATATGTCGTGATTGTGTATAGCTGGTGTATTGTGTGTGTGTGTGTGTGTGTGTGTGTGTGTGTGTGTGTGTCCTACAATAAACGCACAGGAACAGAACATAGTCTACTATCTTTTTCGGGAAATTCAATGCACCGCAGGTAGTGATCCTGAACGCTGCTCATACAGACTGCTCTTCTCTTGGCGTGATTTTTAAGTATTAACAGCATATCGAAGATCATATTGAATGAACATTTTGTTTATGCTTTCCTCTCCTATTTCCAGAGTGCGCGACGTCGCCGAAGCCGTAGCCAATGGTCGATCCTCGCCCCGCCTGAAAGCCCGACCGCCGCCATGGTGAAGTACGAGGAGGAAACCTACAGCTTCCGCCTTTCGCAGATCGATGACTCGATCTACTCCGACACGGGCACCGTGTCCTCGACCTACAAGCAGCGCATCGACTCCCTGTTCCGTGACAAGCGGCGCCCGCCCAAGGCCGTGCCCGTCAGCGGCCCCGCCAACCCCGTGCAGGAGGAGCTGGAGCGCATGTTCGGCGGGCGGGACCAGCGCCAGAGGGCCTTCATGGACGTGCGTGCCACCGTGCAGGCGCAGATCGAGAGGCTCTTCGCCGACGCCACGAGCGAGCCAAGCAGCGTGAGCACGAGCGGCCGTGCCATGGCCCCCCGCACCCCCCCTGCCCCCCGCGCCCCCGAGCCCCCGCCTCCCCCGCCGCCGCTCGCGTTCCAGCTCGCCCCGCCGAGGCTCCCCCCGCCCGCCGTCCCCTCCCAGGCCCCCCCCAGCCTCCCCCCTGGCGAGCGCGACGGCCGAGCGAGGAGCGGCGGCGTTAGTCCGGTAGAATCACGCGGCGTGGCGGCACCGCGGCCTCTGCTTTCTGCTATGAAGTACCGCGTGGATTACCTGGGAGCTCTCCAGCTTTCGGAAAAGGCCACGAGCCTGGATGTGCTCCAAATACCGCTTAAGGATTTGTATTATAAGTACAGACAGAGTATTGCTCGCGGAAAACTTCCTGTGCCCGGAACTCTGCAGATAACCGAAGGTGGACTGAAAGTGACTCACGGAAATTCGGACTCGTCGGACAACTACTTCGAGTTCACGAATCCCTTCCCGACCATCGCCGTGTGGGCGGCGGTCAAGCTCGTCATACGCAAGGAGCTGATCGACCATGGCCAGGTGGGTTACACGTACGCTTTCCTGCCCCTCATCTGCGACCCCGAGGCCCAAGACAAATACAATCTGTACCACCCGCTCAATGTGTCCGACCCGTCCGTCATGGCCGTGGCACACCAGCACCCGCCCATGTTCGCCTGCGTCATGAGGAAGGCCGGCGTCCCGAAGGTGCTCGAGTGCCATGGCTTTGTGTGCGAGTCCGCCGAGGACGCCATCGTGATCGCGGCGAACCTGTACCAGGCGCTGCTGGAGAACATGCGCAGCGAGGCGCCCAGCGAGGCCTCCAGCGACCCTCGGGACGATGACAGGCACGTCATGAGTGACAGCGAGATGGTGCCCGTGCGACCGCCCAGGAAGAAGCGCACGCACAGAAGTGACTCGCCAGGGTTCGGCAGCGGCCTCCGTCGGGCGAACAGCGAGGACATTCTGCAGACGCACATCGTCCTCGACGAAACGCGCGCCAGCAGGCGCCTCAAGCGCTCCGTCAGCGACCGACAGCCAGGTGGGTTCTTGATTGACCCGGGCGATGTGTACACGAGGGTCGCCTTGCCGCGCTCCAAGTCCTTCATGAACGTCACAAACAAATATAACTTCCAGGACCTCCTGGACGACGTCAAGCAGAAGACAGGGCTGAACAGCGTCGACGAAGTGCTCAAGCAAGTCATCAATCCGAAGGGCATGTCCTTCAGCGAGATGGACCCTGACCATCGGGAGATCCTCCTCAAGCTTGCCTTAACGCTGTCCAAAGACGAGATTTACCAGCGGTCCAAGAACATCATGAAGAAGCAGAGAGGCCGAAGCGCGTCCCTCATGAGCCTCATGGACTCGGACAGCGACGGCTCCACGATATCGTCCGTCCTGAAGGCCACGAAGCGGTCCTTCTCTCGCCTCGGCTCGCGCGCCTCCAGCCTTCAGTCTTCTTACCTGAAGGACAAGTCGCCGCTGCGGAAGTTCGTCAACAATAAGAGCCGCTACTCCTTCGAGAGGAGCGGGCGAGACAACGGCTCGGCGAAGCGCCCTGAGAACAAGGAGAACGAGCTCACGCACCTGCTGGAGGGAGGAGCCCGGAAGGTGGCGCCTAAGACCCCGATGCCAAAGCGCAACCCGTCGCGCCAGAACGAGGGCTACGTGTCGTGCAGCGAGTGCGGGTACGACAGCGAGTGCTCCAGCAAGTGCTACTGCTCCCTGCCGCGGCGCCCTCCGTCCGCGAAGCCCGCAGGGGACCACGTCCACAAGGGCCACGACTCGCCTTGTGACTGTGATACGGAGAGTTGTGCTGAGAGTGAAAAGTGTTACTGCTCCTTGAAACGCGTCAAAAAGAACGGCCTCAAGATGTACGAGATCAACCTCGACTCGGAAACAGACACGAACACGGACGCGACGGGACACACCGCCGCCTCCTACAAGAAGGGCTTCGGCTCGCACTCCAACCTGAGCGAGCTGGAGTCGCACGCGACGTCGTGGAAGCGCAACACGGGAGGCTCCTCCAGCAGCGCCGCCAGGCATAAAAGCTCGTCCTCGTACCTGACGGAGCACAGCAAGAGCCGCTCTGCGGGGACCGTTTTCTCCATGCACCCCGAGGTCATGAGGAAGAAGAGCCTGTCGTCCAATCTGTCTTCGGACTCGGAAATGTCGGTCGTGCACCGGTCGTCGGGCGGCTCCGGCTACCACAGCCAGAACAGCGGCGACCGGCGCCTCCCGCTCCAGCAGAGGACGCAGAGCACGGAGTCGCTGCTCATAACGCCCCGCCTGCGCCGCCACCCGTCCGGCTCCCTGGGCTCCGGGGGCTCCCGCGGCTCCGGCGGCTCGTCCCAGGGCAGCGGCAGCGCCGCCGGATCACAGCGCTCGCGCGGCTCTGCGAGCTCGCAGCAGAAGATCCTGCTGGTGTCGGCCGTGGATCCCTCCGGCAAGGTGGTGTACCGCGGGGCGTCGCAGCGGCAGCAGCGCGAGGGCAGCGACACGGCCTCGATCCTCTCCATGAAGAAGACGGCCGAGATCGCCGCCCTCTTCTCCGAGCTCAAGCTGAACCAAACCACGGACCTCATCGACCACCTGAACCAGTCGGCGTCGGAGTCCGAGGACGACGCCTACTCCTCCATGCAGGCCAACAACTCCTTCCTCTTTTCCGACAACATTGAAAACTCTCTCGGATACCTGCCGTGAGCGCCAAACAGCGCGTGAATGTGTGTGTATTTGCGTGTACGTGACAGATGGCGCCCGTGACTTCACGACAAGAGACGGTCGACCATCTGGGGCGACCAAGCCAGCTGCAACCTGAACTTTGGGTCAGCTCGACAGTGTATTGTGTTGATAGTCTTCAAAGTGCAAAATCTCTTAACTTATATATATATATATATTTTTATCTATGTGGACTGACATCAGCATTGAAGCTATATTTCAATCGTCTTTGTATATAATGATAGGAATGTGCAATCTGATTTTCCTTTTGTTACATCATAACTAATATAATTCTTGTGTCAATCTTCATTTCAAAGTGATTTAAGATTTTTTCAAGAAAACATTTCAATGATAGTTTATATATACATGTATATTATAATGATGTTTGATATCCGTCTGTTCTGCATGGTATATGCAGTTTTATCTATTTCATGTTGCATAATCAGTATAACACAGGGGTGAAATTACATGAATTTCTAAAAACAACATGCAGATATAGGTTGTTTCTTCTTCATGCTAAAATAGGTCACTCTCGATGTGGCTCATACTACACAACGCCAAATCACATCACCACATAGATTCACGTATTCCTCATCATGCCTTTTACGCTCATCACATAACCACAAAACTTCGAGTAGGACTGGAAGGCATGGCAGCTGATCAAACAACCCAGGCTGAGAATGATTTGTTATTTCCACGCCATTCACGCACACATTCTCAAATCGAAGCGTTTCACGTGTCAAGGCCATATTCCATACAGTTTATAATTACATTCCCCATACTCTCATAATCACCTTCGTAAGGATATAGAAGTCCCTATTGTGGTTTACATTTTACATGAATATTCATTTCGTCTTTATATATAGTCCATATATACCGTTTGGACAATTGACTAACCGCAGTGACGCTACGGCACCGTGTCTCCCAAGCCAATGTCTCACGCCCACGCCAGGTTGAAATAGCCTCAACTGTTGCCAAACATACCAGCGGAAGTATAGAAATAGCAAGGCTGAAAACTCCGTCCAGGTGTGCTAGTACCGATGAGTCAGGTGCGCGGAACCGCATGCGGAAGTGAGCGCTGATGCGAGAGATGACTCGCACTTCGAGTACTGGATCTCGTCCTCCACGCGAAGGGAGAGACAGTACGACTTTTTTCCCCCTATCGAATGCTTTACTTTTACTCTGTGGAGGATAGTTAAGAAGAAGAAAAAAGGCATCTAGACTGGCTAGGTGTTTATAGGCGCCGTCGGTAGCCAGAATGTCATTCATTTTAGCATTTCCTGTGTAGACATATGGAAGCAGGCGGAGGTGGTTCCCATACGTGTTGTACGCACTCGGGTGTGGAATTTCTCAGCTGTTCTCGTGGATATGCTTCTTTTGGTGCGGGTTCTACAAGGGTTCCACTGCTGTAGGTTGGATGAGAAGTGGTGTTCTGTTTTTTTCCCGCTATTTCTTCGTTTTTTTTGGCGATAATGCTTGCAAGAAAATCAAACTAATGTTGAGTAATATACCATTACTGAACTGCTGGGCTAAACCAAACCAAAATTGAATTAAATACAAAAAAGTGGGCGTCACTCATAAGCGCTTTGCATGGTCTTCAAACTGCACTTACGCATGTGAGTTTTAAAGACTTGATGAGAATCGTGAGTTAATAAGATATGTAACGGAGCGGAGCCATGTCGACGCCGACGCCATATGGTCCTCGCGGCCCGCTTGGCCACCGACGGTTCCCAGTCCCCGCTCGCGCTCCCCGCAGTCTCTCATCTTTTAATTTCCATCTTGCGTTTCGTCGGAAATAGCTTATAAGAGGCTCTGAACCCACGCTATCAATTCCCGGCATCGGCGGCTTCCCGAACCCCACGAGGCGTTCGAGCGAAATGTTGACGCGGATTCGATTCGGTCGAGCGCGAGCGGCGGCCCACTCGCCAATGTCTCGCGCCCGCATTTCTTTGCCTGCTGATCAAACGCTCCTAACCCCAAAGGCAACGAATCGACGGCACACAAAGCAACTCCAAGCTCCTTTCGCGGCCAAGCTCACGCTCTGAGCATTTAGCTTGATGCTGACGGTTTCCCAGGCGCGCTGACGTGCTTCGTTCAACTCTCCCGCGATTCTTTTACTTTTAACGGGACAATGTCCGCGTGCACTGTAGTGTGTATTATAGTGTGTATCATAAGATTAGACGCCTTACAGTTGCACAGATGCACTGTTCACAGGTGCTGTTGCAGTCGCAGTTATCGTGACGCATTATCACGGGGGTCACTTCTATCCAACCGTCTTCCATTTTCTTCTCTATCTGACATGTATCATCTTATTTTCCTCCGATTCTGTGCTCTAAAGTTTCCGTAAAAATATTGCCCCTTCTTCTCCCCCAGGGGTCTCCCTCCCCCCTCCCTCCCTCCTGCCGCCCGCCCCGCCCCTCGCCTGGGCAGGCCAAGGGCCCTCACTGCCGAATTACCGCGCCAGGTAGTGCGGCAGTGAACTTCATTCCGAGGGGGTCAGTGCCAGGTGAAGCCGCTTCCCCCTCAACGGGACGCGGGAAGCGGCTCTCAGTTTCTGGAAGCTTCTCGTCATGCGGCAGTCGAAGTCACACGACCGGCGGCGCAGTCATCGTCGCCGCCCTCGCAACTGCCGCCTCAGCCACCATCATGGTGATCGGCGTGGCACTGCAGGCGCCCTCCATCCGGTCACGTGGCATAGCGCTGGCGAGGCACCCGTGTGTCACCATCGTCATCAAACAGCAGTCACCATCACGGTCACATCATCGTCATCACAACATAGGCC
>NC_091552.1:2618384-2620884 GCF_042767895.1 Penaeus vannamei
ATATCCTGTACACTACAAATAATAAGCCTCAGCCGTGTCAAACTGTGAAATTGGCTAAGTTTGCTACCAAGAAACAACCTAATATTAATCATCCCTGTATTATCCCCTAACTGCCATTATTCACTATCCATATCATTTAAACTATGCTATAAGCAAACTTATTGCTACGTACTGCACTTTCATAGAGAACATAAAGCAGAGGGGATGTTAGATGATAAAATATGAAAAATAAACTCTTCAAACATTCCTAAAATTTCCTAACGTGAAGCAAATAATTCTGTACTTTACATTCAGTTACAAGTTGCTCAATCTGATATTCATATGGTAAATCGTAGAATGGAGCTACTTGTTAAACATGCCGTGTATTTATTCCTTTTTTTATCTCATTTTTTTTTTTTTTTACTTTTTGTCATAAAGTTATGCGAAAAAATATACTTTTTTTTTCCTACACTTCAAACATCTGCTACTCTAAGAATAAATGTATTAACACCTGAACTGTCACAAAACGAGATCAAGGAGTATTGTTTACTGTACATTAATAAATTACTTTTCTTTTTGTGAGGCGTATTTGCCAAGTTTTGTATTTACAGATACACAAGCACTCTTTTGTTGATCTTTTTCTTATTCATAAAATCTGGAAGTCGTATGAAAATTTCTAAAATCTTGTATCCTCTGATATTGGTCATATAAAAAAAAAAAAATCCCAACTTTTTACTTAAAGTGAACTTATCCATTTCAGAGCAACTTCCATGGCAGCTTTAAAATCTTGTCTTCAGTTTTTTCTTTTCTTTTTCTTTTTCTTATTAACATGCATTTGCACTTCAATAAAAGTTGTTACAAACTGAAGACTGAAGACTGTAGCCAACTGAACTTAAACCTTATACATCAGAGTATAGGAAATCTACTTATCCATGAAAATACTATACATTCTCTTATGGCCATCCATCACAGATGAACTGAACTTTGTCGTAGACTGCATAAAGTGGGTAAGGGATGACCAGCACTGCCCTAAGATTGTGAACGGGAAATGCTACATGCATCAGTTCCGGTGGGTCAGGTACGCATTGCCAAGCCAAAATACTCAGCCAAAGCTTCGTGCGCTCACAAGTGGGTGGACTCGCCTGCAAAAATCAAAGCTCTAGGGTTACTTATTAAGCTCTTGAATGTCTTCAGAATATCACAGTCTGTTATGTGCATAATACAAGTGAAATATCTCTATTAATTTCCCCCAAAGATCAGTTTAAGAAGTACTGTATATCCATCAGCATACTCTCCCTATATTATGCACATGGAATGTTCTGGCAAGGAATGGGTTATGCTAAATGAAAATAAACAATTACACAATCAATGCAGTAAAAATACCAAAATAAAATGAAGAAAAAATTAATAAAAATTAGTACAGGTACACAGTAATTATAAAAAAAACACATACTACAGACTTTCAACATGCAAAAGTAAGGAGCATTTTAGTAGAAACCTTCATGCAACACATTTATTACTGTCATGCACAATCTACAGCAAGCATCTTTGTAATGGTAGATATAAAAGAATGAATAATTAAGTATATTAAAGTAGCCATACAAAGGTATAAAAAGTTAATCAGTTGATCATATAAATATTATTAGGAGAGATAAACACCATTATAATATAAACATCTTTAATGAGGATCTTCAATTAAATGTGACATTATCAGTAATTTTGAGCCTTCACTGACACTAAAGACATCTTCCTACGGAGAGTAATGACAATGGGCCTAATTTACCTAATAACAAAAGGCATCAAAATCACTAACTATTTCACATATTAACATTACATAAAGTACTCTGTATGAACCTCTAGGTGTATGAAATTTATAAAATATTTCTTTTTTCTATGATGCTCCAACATCTAAGAACCTGTACATCACTCTTAGCTATTAGTAGTATTCTATGATAATTGTAACTTGAACAATGAGTACGGCCTCATGAGATCTCAAAATGTATATACAGCATACAAAAACAGTCAGATGGTGACACACTCAAACATTATCCTTAAACTAATAGATGGGTTCTCAAAACTTTGAAAAACAAGAGAATGGAAAAATAAATCTAACAAAGAATTGTGCCCTTCAGGTTTATCATAAAAATCATTCTTTAGCTATGTATAATGAACATACTAATCTTCCAACATCTATACATATTCTAAATTTTATATACCAATTACCTACACAAAATGTACCTAAAATATGGCAACAGTTTTCTGTTTGGAAGTTCCAACTACAGGTTTACAATTTGTAGTTCGATAACTATGTGGTATATGAAGGGAAAACATGTATCCGTTATAGGACTCCTAATTGGTATATGAAGGAAAACATATATTTGTGGTAGGATTCCCAACTGGTATATCAAGGAGAATATATAGAAACAACACCAATTGCTTCACTTACCTACTACCGGTCTTTCAGCTGCATTGGCAGTTAAATACTGAGTGTGCAATCATTTCAACAATGCAAAAACTGATT
>NC_091552.1:2633384-2638384 GCF_042767895.1 Penaeus vannamei
TATATATATATATATATATATATATATATATATATATATATATATTTATACATATATATACGTATATAACCATCCCCATGACTAATTTCGCAAATCAAGATTCACTCCAAAAGGAGATGCATCCTTCACTTCATTCCTTGTCTCACTGGATATGCCACACACTAGTGAATCACAAAAGCTCATCAGACTGGCAATATGAGAGTAAGAAAAGAGAGGAAAAATAAAAAATTTAATGTTAAAATGTCTTCAGTTTGTAGAAATGTACAATTGATGCAGAGATGAGTTGTGAGAGGACCAGAGCTGAGGAGCCAGAAGTGAGGTGAGGGGATGAGAGGGGAAACTACCACTCCACCAGCAGGCCCTTGGAGAGGTGAGTGAGGTCACAGCAGCACCTCCGATCCTTCCGCTGAAAGGAATCAATCTGTTACACTAGACCTTTCCTTGGAAGTCCTTTGATCTAGTGCATTAAGATTGATGGTTATGCATGGCTTGCTCTCACCTAATTATTTTCAATTACTTAAAGTCCAAATTATATTACAAAGTGTTTGGAATTACTAACTTGATCATGTCCTTTATGAAGTATTATTTGCATATCTTTCATTAAGAATGAACATCAATCCCTTCCCCTGTGTACGTTAACCTATACCTTACAGTATAGAAATACACCCATGAAAATGAATTACAAAACCACTATTTGCTCAATATGAAAATAAGGACTGTGCTAGATCTCATAAGCAAGATGTTTCAGGATAGAGAGCCCAGGCATATATTGAAATGTATAAGAATCAACATCACTAAATCAGTGACAATATGAAACCTTGATTTTCAGTGTTGAACTGTACAGCTACATTAATAATTTTATCCATGTCAGAAATACTTTCTCACCAATAAAATGACCAACACAAAGTATTTCTCTAAATATAATTTGGGGAATAAGTGCAACAAAGTTCAGCCAAGCAATTTCCTTTTAAAAGCAACTGGTAATTTATGTTCAAACTATGCAATGTCAAATGATTATAATGATATACTCAAATATGGAACTTTGAACTTAGATAAACTGTACAATTTTCCTCAGCTTTGGGAGTTACTCTTAGAGAAATTAGCACATTAAAGATCACATTCCTATAACCATGTCAGACCTGAAAGGAAAAACTCATTAGATATAAACCAAAAGTAATCATGCAAAATAATAAATTATAATAACCACAATGACTTACGCAAAAAAAAAAAAAAAAAAAAAAAAAAAAAAAAAAAAAAAAAAACATGCATGTTCAGACCACATAAAATCCAATACATGAATTATAAATCAACTTAACAAATGCTGCTATTCATCACAAAAGCCAAACTTCACAAACTAGTATTCACATGAAACCTCTCCAGTTTCACCGTTATTTCAAAAATACTTCCACAATTCATTAGTTAACACTACGACACAATGCAGTCCACGGAGGAAAAAATCATATTTCTGTACAGAAGAGCAGTTCCCACTTCTCTTTTCTCCCCTTTTTATTTGTGAGTAAAAGAGAAAATGTACATATACATATATATTTATGTGTTTATATATATATATATATATATATATATATATATATATATATATATATATATATATATATATATATATACATATAATATATATATAAACATAAATATATATATTCTATATATTGAAAAGATGTAATATTTACCAAACTCTAAATTCTGTTTGTCATAATGACTGTAATGTTAAGTAATGGTAATAAAAGTGAAAGAAATAATTACAAGACCTAATAATCATTAAAAAAAAAACAATAACAATAATAATAACTACAAAAATTACAAAAAATAGACATGTAAATAAGTAAACAAATATACAAAGGAACAAACAAACAAACAAATTATGATGATAATGATAACATTGGTAAAAGAAGTAGTTGTAGTAGTGAAAAAAAATAATAATAATAAATAAAAAGTATATATATATATATATATATATATATATATATATATATATATATATATATATATATATATATATATATATATATATATATATATATATATATATATATATATATATATATATATATATATATATATATATAGATAGATAGATAGATAGATATAGATATAGATATATATATATGTAAAAAATAATAAAAACAAAATATACATATATATGATAACAGTAAAACTTAAATGATAAAAAAATAGTAATTCAAAAATTCAAATCAACAAAATAATAATAATAATAATAACAATAACAATATGAATTATCATTATAATAATCATAATGATTATTATTATCATTATCATTTATCATTATCATTACCATCATTATTATCATTATTGTTATTACTATCATTATCATTATTATTAACATTATTATTATCATCATTATCAGTATCATTATCATGATAACAATAACAACAATAATAATAATAATAATTGTGACTAAAATGTATTAATATTATCATTATTATCGGTATAAGTGTGTGTATGGAAAAGTAGAATAAATTTTAAAATCTCCTGTGCTTCTGAAGTCTGTGTTTGTTATTCACGCTAAATTGGTGACTTTATTTATTGCAAACAATCATTTTTTAAACTGCATAAAATCAATACATATCCAACTGTATCATATTTATGCACTAACATAAAATTGTGCAGAGTTAGCCCTGATGTTACAGCTTTTGGATACCCTTTGAATACTCATTTGTGTACTCCTTCGTTGCATTTTGCAACATAAATTATCAACAAAATTTTTAAAATATAATCTAAGAAAAGAAAACAAAAAATATCAAAAACTACTCAAAACAATTGTATATACAAACAAAAACAGACTATTGGTTTTCATTACAAATGAAGAAAATGGAAATAAAAAGGTATTTACTTATCTATTTGGTTTACTACCAACATTGTCGTAATGACATTTAATATACCGGTACTGATGCCTAGCATCATATTTGTCAATAAAATATCCTCTTTTTTAAACATGACTTTAACCTGAATACTAGTTTCTTGCAGCCAGAAATCATAATAAAATGCAAGCCTAATTTTACTATATAAAAAATCTATTTGCATAAAAAAATAATATTTACAATTTTGTGTACATGTCTATATACATACACTGCTCATGCATGCACACATACATGCGTACACACAGACATTCCTACATTCAAATACATATGCAAAGAGTGGGTTTCTGTTGTTTTGTGCATTTATGTGTACATATATTTGTACATAGACATGTATGTTTATGTTTGTGTGTGTTAGGAGGTATGAGAGAGAGTGAGAGTGTGGAGTGAGAAGTTAGTGACAGGGAGAGACAATGAGAGAAAAAGAGAGAAAAGACAGAAAATAGGTGGGAGTAGAATCGTCTTTAGTGTCTGTAATCAGGATCCCAAACAACATTTTTATCTTCATATCTTTTGGGGCTAGGGATGGGGGCTTAAAATTACTAAGCATCACTTGGGAAAAGTTAAATATTGGAACAACTTATTATGAATTATCTGATTCCCTGTGACGTTATAAAAAAATATTTGTCTCATCTACCGTTTGACAGAAATAAGAAGGGCCTTCCCCACTACAGTATTTTGGGGTAGAACCAGGCTCTACTTACCATTGATCCCAAAATTTCAATTCTTGCTAAACTGAGATAAAATGTTGAGGCTAATCATGCTTGAGCAATGGTCCATCATTTACCAATCAGGCTCATGTATTTGCAAGTGATGTTGTATGAAACGGGTAAAATAAAATCACAAAAGAATTTTGATGATGCTTATGACGTAATTATTTGTGCCAAGAATAAATTATCAATAGACTTTTCTATACCTCTACAAAACATATGATAATCCTATTATTTCACTACATACTTCAAGAGTTGCTGGGGATCCTGTATGTTGTAAATGCAGCACTTGTAACCCTACTTATGCATGTGCAAATCCATGTAAATGTACTGTGAGTATGACTTTGTCCTTTGTCAATTAAGACAAGTTCTCATTAGGCATGTGTAGGTGCAATATTAAAAGATAAATAAGTTATTCTTAAACACCGATATAAGTATACCTAAAGAAAAATTAGATATTGTATATAAATATATTTGGATTTTGTATACAAACATATTTACATGCAATTTCATGGTTGTGTGTCAAATAATACTGCAAGTACTTTTCTGATATGTTCTGCCAAAATCAAAATCAGGCTTTATGCAATAAAATAAATCACAGGAAGGTATATTCATTCATTCCCTCTGACTGTTTTACATAGATTTCTAAACACAATGCCCATCATGAGAATCTGAGCATGTTAAGTACCATTACTGTGCACAGTAATAAACTCACAAAAATATCCTAAAGGAAAGCCATAAAGGTATGACTTGTTCTCGCTATTCCCTGATATATCTGACAAGACGTTTGACAATCTGTGATGCATTTTAATTTCAATGTCAGTCCAACTGATATTATTGGATGGATAAAAGCAATTATTTTCTTTTAGCATTATTGAAAATGAAAATAGATAGACACTATTCCATCATTCATATGCTTTCTTAAATCATGTTACAATTCAGAAAAACACGAAGTTTATAATTTCCATCCATTTTCTTTCAACAAATTTTGGATATATCTAAACTGAGAATACTCAATGTTTTATGAGCAGAATATAATCAGTCTCATCCATGAGATCTTAATTTCTCATTAAAGTGACTTTGTATTTAGAAAAACGTTTTTTCAAAGAAATCAGCCAACTAAAAAAAAAAAAATCTAGTCACAATATGCTGATGAAATTATACTTCTGAGGTCATCATGTCTTTTAATATACATCTATATATCAGATGTGAAATGCCTCTTCTTTACAGTGTGAATGACGAGGTTAAAGGACTTTTGACAAACCTTTCACAGGATGTACATGAGCGTGTGCATATGCATATGCATGTATGTGCATGCCTTTTATCTCTCTTTTTTTCTTTTTTCTTTTCTCTTTTTTCTATGTATGTGTGTGTGTGTGTGCGCATGCGTGTGGCT
>NC_091552.1:2650884-2653384 GCF_042767895.1 Penaeus vannamei
CACAAACTTTAATGTGAGGGACATTTGTATAGATATACACCTTTATATCTATACAAATTTCCATCTGTTATTCAAAGTATCCTTCCCTTTAATGCTACTTTCAAATAGTGACAAGAGACATACTGCTAAAGCAAATATTTTGGTCAAGCTGTTTTCTTCTTCTCTTCCTTTTTTAGTGGTCCTCACCACCTTAAAAGTGAAAAAATATGATGAATCTGAAGTCTTGTTTAAGACAAAACAAAACAAGGAAATGTCAAAAAACAAAACTTGGGCATCTCCAACACAATCAATCAGCTAAGCATCACTTGCAGCCGCAAAAGGTTGTGGTCATATTTCAGTCACTCATTTTATGGGATTCTGTACTTTAAGAATATTGTTTTTTTCTTCGGGACTTTCTTGATGACATGTGTGTAATAGCCTCTTATTGGGATTAACATCCTGAATTTTGGATACTGGACACCTAAAAGGTGCTATTCTGCTTTTTTATTCCTCTTTCACATTATCCAATCAGATGGTTCCAATTTTACAAAACACTATCTGGATTTTAGTAAGATTATACAAACAGCAATGGTTGGTGCATCAAAATATACATTTTATTGGAAATATCTGGACATGCAGTGTATCATACAATTTTATTTTTCAAATTGCATTCAAATTTCATTTTGCATTAAAATTCCTAATTGTATTCAAATTCAAAATCACATTCAATTTACACACTTCTAGATTCTAAATTTCGAATTGCAAAATTAATTTTCTTCATTGCATTTATCAAACTTTACACATACACACATGCAGACGTACACGCACACGCAAACACACTCGCACACGCACACACCCATGCACGCACTCACACCCATGCACACACACACACACACACACACACACACACACACACACACACACACACACACACACACACACACACACACACACACACACACACACACACACACACACACACACACACACACACACACACACACACACACGCGCACGCACGCACGCACGCACGCACGCACGCACGCACGCACGCACGCACTCACTCACTCACTCACTCACTCACTCACTCACACACACACACACACACACAGATATATTGTTCTTGTTATCAAATACATGTTGCCAATGCATAAAAACTCATGAAATGGACAATATACTCCCAGTGACTAAAAAAGGAGTGGGACACTCATCCTGGCAACCAGTTTGTGGCAAGCTAGAGCAGTTTAATTTTCAATGATAATGGGGAAGTCTAGAAGTACACAGAACCAGTGAATGAGTTATTAGTTTTAAACATTCCGAAGGTATAAAACAAAGCTGGCATCACAAAGGACAACATTGACCTAAATCTAGCAGACAAGCACATACAGGATAAAAATATACAAGATGCATACAGTAACAGATTCAGGCACTAAAATGCTAGCTAAAACAAAAGAGACAAAGGCATTCTTATTATTCAAAACCACGAAGACAAATTTGTGAGGGGAAAAAACAGGCTACTTCTAAAAGGAGAAAATAAATGAAAATAAAGACAAAACATATAGTTCAGCAAGGTTTACAAGAGTTTTTTTGAGAACATACAGTAACTTCTTTTATCCTGAGACACTTACAGAGGGGAGAGTCAGTAATTTAGGTTAGGGGACATATTAGGAGACTGATCCTGACAAACTTTAACTTAACTTCAAGAATGCTGCAAGGTTTGTTACCATAATTTTTTTTTAATTAACAATAACATGTATAAATGGTTATCTTACTTATAAGAATATGATACGACAAAGTGCTGCTAACCACATAGAAAACATAAATCTTTTTAATAACAACAGCAAACAACAATAAAGAAATGTTATTTAGATTTACATTTACATGTTGAAATTTCAATTGCATAGAAAATCCTATCTGTCCAAGGCATGCACTAAAGAAAATTCATCATAAAATACTTTCAAATCTCACTGAATAGTCATCATTTCATGAAATAGTGAGTCACCTATGCCTTGATTGGTAACTCACACCTGTTTTACATTTTTATCAAACATCATACCATTATACATCGTTTCACACTGTTAACCTTGTTTGTGTATCAATTTACCTCTTACTACATTTTTTTTTTTTTTTTCGGCAAAAGCGCCTGCAAAGCCAAGTATAGTACAACCTGGACACACTTAGTACATAATATAAAATCATTAGTTGAAGAGACAAATCAACAAAAAAGTATTACTGAATCGACACAATCACATAAAATACACACCCACACATACAAACTTAAATATATGTATGTTAGTATGCATATTTGTATGGATATACTATATGTAATACATATACTTTTTATATATAAATGAATGCAAATACATATATAAATATACATATATAAATATATGTATGAATATATAAATATAAATTCATAAATATAAATATATATATATATATATATATATATATAAATATACATATATAGATCTATGTATATGCATACATATCTGTACAGACAGACACACACACGTGTGCA
>NC_091552.1:2655884-2658384 GCF_042767895.1 Penaeus vannamei
TCTAATGTGGACTATGTGAAGCAAGCACTTGCCAACCATTAAGCAGTTTCAAAAGCAATACAGTCAATATCATACAGAAAATTTTATAGGAATATTTCTTGGTTCAATTCTGAAATATCCTTAGTTATTATGAAAAAACACACCATATTAGTATAACTGTCGATTAGATATATTGTTAGCATATATATATATATATATATATATATATATATATATATATATATATATATATATATATATATATATATATATATATATATATATATATATACATATATATATATATATATATATATATATATATATATATATATATATTATATTCATATTCTATATTTAAATAAAATCATATATATCTATACATATTTATATATATTTACATACATACATACATACATATATATATATATATATATATATATATATATATATATATATATATATATATATATTCATATTTTATATTTATATAAAATCATATATATTTATACATATTTATATATATTTACATACATATATATATATATATATATATATATATATATATATATATATATATATATATATATATATATATATATATATATATATATTCATATATATATCTATATATATATATATATATATATATATACATACATATAAAGATCCAAAAATTTGTAAATATGCATATCTAACTGTTATTAGGCTCATTAGTGCAGGTACAATTGTGGATATTGAATAGCAAAAACAGTGTTTAACAACAGAAGTGGGTGTGATCAATATCTAAGAACTATTGCAGATATGATGATGTAATTCCATGAAGGTGTGTAATATTTTTCTACAGACAGAACCCTTAATAAGCTTATTACATTTTCAGATCTACTCACACTCCCTCTCATTCACTAACTAACTAACTAACTAACTAACTAACTAACTAACTAACTAACTAACTAACTAACTAACTCACTCACTCACTCACTCACTCCACGCACGCACGCACGCGCACACACACACATACACACACACACACGTAAACATGCATGCACACACACAAGCACATATGCACATATGCACAAACACACGCCCACATATTCACACATACTTGCACACATACATCCGCACAAAAAAATGCTCACAAACGCATGGACATCCATACACACCTACACATAAATGCATGCATGTACAAACACATACACGCAGACACGCAGACACGCACCCACGCACACACATACACTCTTTCTCTCTCTGGTATATATTTTCTTATAGCTATAGCTGGCACAAACACATCCATTAATTGATTTTAAAAAATAAACAAAAAGTCTATCCATGAACCCCTAAAATCCATTTCTTTTGTGAAAGTCAATTTATTCTTATTTCTATTTTCTGTCTCTGGCTCTTATATTACACAAACATTTCAAGTATCAGCATTTCATTTCTATAACTATCCACTAAGATGATTTACTTTATTGGAACTTTTAAACTTTAAAACTGTCCTACACTTAAAAATAGATAAGCTCTGTTAAGAAAGGAACTGATTACTAAAACCACTACAAAAACAGCTTTAAAAATTATCCATGATACCTTTAGTGGTATTTGGTAAAAATAATGCCAAAATATACCACTTAATCCACTAAGCAAAGGGTATGTGCTACCAGGTGATACTTCACCATGCCACAAGTCTATGTCCTGTTTACCTGACAGGCACACTCTACCACAAGTCAATTACCCATACCTGGAGCTGGGGGCATTAATTTACTACTATCCTCCACTGTCATTACTGTAAATTTTACCTATGATTACTGCTAGTAATATCTACTGTTACTTTTCTATGTATATAGAAAAGTAGCATTAGTAGTTTTGAGCTGTTTTTCTAGTGCTTGCAGTGACTAATTCTTTTCCTTATGTCATGTAGGATAATCTCAAAGTCTAGAAGCACCAGAGGTACTTTCCAGCTCTGAACCCGGCAACTTCTATTTCATTCCCTAAGCAGTATTCACCATTATCATTTGTCACACATTACTGGTGCACCTACCTGAGTGAGAATTAGGAGAACAAAAACAAATCAATATGATTTTATGGCACAAGGAAACACATACAAAATAAATGTTATGAGTGAGCTCTATGCTGCATGCTTACCCTTTAAAATATGCTCTTAAAAGCATAATATAAAGAAAATGTTACTAAAACAAACCTGTAAATTTTCAGACAAATGCAAAACCATAAAACAGTTCAAGTAAGCAGTGACAACTAGTTTAGAATCCAAGTGTTTCTATTCTAAGCTTAACAATCAATAAAAAGTGATAAGAAAATATCATCCCCCTCCCCCCTATCTCAAGGCAGCATAATATTGAACTTTTATTTTGTCATATGTCACAAAAAAAAACATTTGATAAGGCATAAATTACATGGGTATGATCAAATACCACACCAGCAAATAAGGGGGATGGAGGGGTGATTTTCAACACTTAATCTGCTAAAAATAAGCTCTTAACTCCTAAGTACATTATAAAGCAACATT
>NC_091552.1:2675884-2683384 GCF_042767895.1 Penaeus vannamei
TAGTAGTAGTAGTAGTAGTAGTAGTAGTAGTAGTAGTAGTAGTAGTAGTAGTAGTAGTAGTAGTAGTAGTAGTAGTAGTAGTAGTAGTAGTAGTAGTAGTAGTAGTAGTAGTAGTAGTAGTAGTAGTAGTAGTAGTAGTAGTAGTAGTAGTAGTAGTAGTAGTAGTAGTAGTAGTAGTAGTAGTAGTAGTAGTAGTAGTAGTAGTAGTAGTAGTAGTAGTAGTAGTAGTAGTAGTAGTAGTAGTAGTATCATCATCATCATCATCATCATCAACATCATTACTATTCATTTCATTATTAATTTATCGTGATTATTATAACTATAAAAAATAACAACAACAATAATAATGATAATCATTAATATTATCCTGATCATAATAATAATAATATTATCAACAATAATATTATCAATAACAATAATAATAATAATAATAATAATAATAATAATAATAATAATAATAATAATAATAATAATAATAATAATAATAATAATAATAATAATAATAATAATAATAATAATAATAATAATAATAATAATAATAATAATAACAATAATCAATAATAATAACAACAACATCAACAACAACAACAACAATAATAATAATAACAATAGTATTGATAGTGATAAGTGGTAGTGACAGTGATAGTGACTGATAATGATAGTGATAACAATGATAACAATCATAATAACATAAAAGTAATAGTACAATAATAAAAGTGATAATGATGATGATGATTGATGATTGATGATAAAATTAAGAGTAATCGTAATAGCAATAGCTACAAAAAGTAGTAATAGCAGTAATAATAATAAAAATAATATTATCAATTTTAATAACAATATTAACTGTAATATCAATAATGTTGATGATATGAATAATCACAAAATAACAATAAAATGAGAGAGAAAAGCAACAACAACAATAATAATAATAATAATAATAATAATAAAAATATTAACAATAACAATAATAAAACAATATCAATAATAATCATAATCGTAATAAGAGTAATAATAGTAATAATAAAAATGATAGCCAAAACAATACAATATTATTAATAAAAAAATAATAATAAATAATAAATAAATAATAAATAATAAATAATAAATAATAAATAAATAAATAAATAAATAAATAATAATAATAATAATAACAACAACAATATTAATAATAATAATAATAATAATAATAATAATAATAATAATAATAATAATAATAATAACAATAATATTAATAATAATATTAATAATAATAACAATAATAACAATAATAACAATAACAAAAATAACAATAACAATGATGATGATGATGATGATGATGATGATGATGATGATGATGATGATGATGATGATGATGATGATGATGATGATGATGATGATGATGATGATGATGATGATGATGATGATAATAATAATAAGAAGAAGAATAACAGTAATAATATATAATAACAATAACATAAAAATATCAACAATAATAATATTCAAAAAGATGAGTGATGATGGTAACAGGAACATAATGATAAAACAATAGCATTAATAATAACCATTATAATTGTGATGCTAATAATGTCTGTGATAATGAAATTGTTCAAAATGATAATGCCTAATACACACATAAACATAACCATGAATAACAATAGCAATAACGTTAAGAAACGGGACTAACAACTATAAACAAAATATGAGTTATGCATGCAAAAACATGAATAATTAGAGATAACATAATTCTCTTTCCTTTGATTTATAATCATTATTGCAATAACTTCATCTCTATTCTCACTATCATTAATTCTATGATTTCAATTATCACATATTCATTATTACTATCATCATTATTTTTATCATTACCATCATCATTAGATCACCATAATTTCTACATATATTACTATCATTATCATTAATATTAACATCTTCATAATCATTGTTTTCCTTTCCACAAAAAAAATCATTACTAATAGCATTATCATTTTTTAAATTATAATAACCATAATAATCATGATAATACTATTATCTTTACTATGATTATTAGTATTATTACTTATACTATAATTAATATCATTAATATCATTAATATCACTACTATTACACATACCATTACCATTATTATTAACATTATAATTAGTATTATCATTATCATTAATATCATAATTACTATTACCATTATCATTACTATTATACTTATCATTACTATTACAAGTACTATTACTATTATCATTATCATTATCATAATCATTTTTACTATCATTATTATCAAACTAACTTATCAATATCATTACTATATTATCACTACTACTATCATCATCATCATTACTATTATCATCATTAGTATTATTATCATTACTATCATCATCTTTATCATCATCATCATTATTATAATTATTATTATTATTTACTACTGTCATCATCATGACTATCATCATCATCACCATTATCATCATTATTAACATCATAATCATTTATTTCATTTTCATTCATATCATCCTTATCATAATCATCCACACCTTTTTGATGAAAATTAGAAAGAGAAGCAATAGCAGACTACTATCATTGTTGTTATGAGTTTGTTACATCTAATAATCTCTACCTTTTGGCATGAACTGGCCACTATGCATTCTCCTTCTAATTAATGCCGACACTATAACCAACATCACCTTTTCTACTACTACTGCTATTACTATTGCTACTATTAGTACTACTATTACTATTACTACTACTACTACTACTACTACTACTACTACTACTACTACTACTACTACTACTACTAATAATAATAATAATAATAATAATAATAATAATAATAATAATATAATAATAATAATAATTCCCATTAATCTAATTACTATTACTACTACTGCTACTACTACTACTATTACTACTACTAATGATAATGATGATAATGATAATGATAATGATGATGATGATGATGATGATGATGATGATGATGATGATGATGATGATGATGATGATGATGATGATGATGATGATGAGAAGGAGGAGGAGGAGGAGGAGGAGGAGGAGGATAATGATAATGATTATGATTATGATTGATGATAATAATTATGATAATGATTATGATAATGATTATGATAATGATGATGATAATGATGATGATATCAATAATAATAACATTAGCAAAAGTAATAATATTACTACTGTTCTTACTAGTACTGTCTTTACCTCTACCAACACTAACATTCCCATCCCTTCAATTGCCATCAATACCACTACCAATGTGCCTTTCCTTTAAATGATAATGACGATGATGATTATATTGATGGTAATGGTAGTGGTAATGGAAATGGTGTCAGTGGTGGTGATGATGGTAATAGTAATATTTATAGTAATGATAATAGTACTGATACTGATATTGATAATGATAATCGTAGTGGTAGTAAAAACAACTCCAGTGCCAGAGTCCTATGAAATACTGATACAACACATTTAAAAAAAAAATCATCATCAACTCTAATATATCAAAATCTCGCCCAGTACTACATTTCTTTCATGGAGTAGATTAAGTTCCTGAGCAAAGTGCCTTAACATGTTTGGAGTATATTGCTATTCCACTGATATCCTTAAACTCTAACCAAACTACTAGTATATTCAGGTGTATCAAATACTCTTAAAGCATACTGTTCCACTTCACGAACAATCATAAATCCCGAGGAAGATGACAACTGAACTAATTGCCATTGCTTGTGGTTGCTCTCAGCCAACTACCTTAATTAGTGTTAATTAACATATCCTTTATAACACTCCCATACCACTATCAAAGGCAGTGCAAGGAAACAAAATCTTCCAGTATAGAGAAAGCTATTTGAAAATCAAAATACAATACCTCTCTGAATTAACATTTAATCTGAACTAAGATGAGTTAGGGCCTGTCTCTTTTCTCTTTAAAAATTAGAACACCAAAATATACAATATTCATAAAAGTTGTCTGTCCCAACAGGAAATGGATCCCTAAACAAGTACTGTAAAATTCATGGTGTGCTGATCACCATTATTGATCAAGCTCCACAGGCAGCACGACACTGCCTGAAACCAATCTTAAATCTTAAAGCAGGTGACACCATCCCTTACTAGGAGCTACACCCTTCCTACCACACCTTAATACACACAAGGCATTCTGGCCTAAATCTTTTCTTTCTCTTTCTCTTTCTATTTCTTCCTCATAAACAGAAATACCACAGAATACCATAAAAGAAATTAGTTGATGAATAGACCTTAATTAAATACTGTCATTCTAAAAGTACTATATATATAAGAAAAACATACATAATCAAATTCCAAACGACCTAACAAACTGAAAAGATTAATATATGATATTTCCAGAAACAATATACCCATTCCTTTTATAGTAAGCTATCTTTCAGGTAAATTAAAAAATCACATATCTTATGTTAACTTCCCCCCTCTCAATAAGAAACTATCAGAGAAAATACTGTTACAGCATATCAAAAGCATCAATTATATGCATGCTTTACTCAAATGCAAAAGATAACAATGTGTTCTACACTTCAGTAAGAATTCACAACCCTTTTCTGTTCGTTTTAATCTTTGGTGTCTATCAATAATCAAACTCAAGAAAATAGCCATAATTCAGATGATATATTTCCTATCATGGACACTAGGACCACTCAACAAATAAAAAATAAAAACTGGATAAACTTACTACATGTTAACATTCACTGCGCTCTTATATTAGACACAATTACGGGTGACCTCATTTTTCAAATCAAAACTGTATGGTCTCGTTTCACTCCACTTTCATAAGTATGTCACTCATTTCCACTGTTGTCAACTACACCATAAACATATACATTCAACTTTTCGCAAACCATTTCATTTCGTAATTCTTTTCCATGATTACACGGCATACATTTCTAATCATTTTAAACATTTCGCCTCACAAAATTTTGCATTCACAAGATGTACTGTACAACGGTTCACTCTGCCACATGATGCACGGTCAAAAATACACTGACTTCATCAAATCAGACTCAAACACAAATCGAAATACACTTATCAAATAAAAAGAAAAAAATAGACATCTCACTCACCCAACTAAAGACACTCTGAACCACACAACTCACTTTCCTCGCAAAACTCACAATCAAAATGACTATCACCACACACACCGACAATCGTATAACGCAGCAGCAATAATATATCTGTGATGCAATAATAACAGCAATGAATAATTGCAATAATCAAACAGTATGGGGTATGAGTACTAATAAAAATTATAATCAAACTATCATAATACTAGTAATAATTAAGCAGAATAATACGATAATAGCACGCACGGGGCCAAGGGCGTGATGACAGAGGACTCCAACGCCCGAATCACGACGAGGGAGCCAAATCCTTCTCCTCTAAGGACTTCAAAACTCTTGGAACACTTCCTCAAGGCTAAGCGGTCCTCCTCTAAAATCACTGTCACTTCCTCCCTCCAAGACCTCTTTCCACACACAAGGATCACTCGGGCGCAAGGTATTCCTCGGGCGTGTCAGCAATGCCACTTCTGAAGGGGTGGAACACGAAATCGACTCGCAATGGAAAGTCAGGTCCTACCGAGGCCTGTCATCACCACTCTGGCCTTCTGTCACTCTTATTAACACTCGTCTCTTGCCGTCACTTCACGCCATTATAAACAAAAAGGATACAGCTAAGATCCAAGTCGTACCCATCTTCTTTGAATCTTCTCTTTCGTTTCGACACCAAGTTCCTTATGCCTTTGCTCATTGTGTCATTGAAGACGGATTGGAGAGCACGAAGTGACTCGGCCAACAACACAACGCCATTTAACAAGTTCCCCCGCGGACGGAAAAATTCCCTAGGCACGACCCATTCCGTTGTCGCTCTCTCGTTCTCTTTATTTCTGACACGGATCTCCTTCACTTTTCGTTTCATTTGCGTTGATATGGTTTTTAAAAATTAAAATATCGAATATTATAAAAACAATCAGAATGAAAGTAATCAACAATGCATAAAATAAATACTTTATTGTTTATGAAGAATATGTGGGTTACAAGTTTTTGGCCCTTCTGCGGTTATGAAATATTGACACTTATTTACTTTACTGTTATACATACGCAAAGGATGATAACTTCACAATTTCATACAGCCAAGAGAATGTGCTACGCTGAATACTCAAATAGCAATTAATTAGTTATCGTCCCTAGCAACGCAGGCTGCCCCGAGATTTCCCCCGCAGCGTGTAAAATTCCCCTAGACAACCGCTGCGTAGACCGAAACCTTGCGCTGAGGGAACTAGTGCGCTCGCCCAGGCAGTCACCACGCGCCTCGCACAATCTCTATTCAAAAGCCACTCGTACTTATGGAGAGGCGGATATCGATAATAAAAATGAATGTTTAGTACAGTATGAGAGTAGCCGTTAGATTCGGCTAATCTGAGTCAGTAAGAGATACCGTAGCGACATGGATGGAGTGGGACGGTAAAATACACCGGAAGAAAGTTGTCGCTGTGCAGGAAGGAGGTTGACTCACACTCTCAACGTCACACTAAAACGAAGCTCACAAGGGAAATGCGAGAGCCTTCCGGATACAGTCTTTTGACAACTTTCTTGATGAAGAAATCCTTTTTGTTGCTTCATGCCTACTCTAGAAGCATCGTGAGAGATACCACAGGCTTCAGTTCTTTTACATTGGAATAGAAATTAATTTGTTTGAAGTATCATCCATCTTAGCCATCACAGGTGTAGGGCATAGATACGGGAATGAGTAATTGGTTTTAAAAAGACAGGATGCTGTAAGCTGACCCATGGAAACCCATCGGTGTCTGGAAGACGCCAAGTGCTCGCACACAACTTCACGCGGTCAGTTAGTTTTCAAATATTTTTATAGTGTATATATAGAACTGGAGTGTTACGACACCTTAAAATTATCCGGTCAGGTTCTTCAACGACATTTTTGCTTAATGTGGAAAGTATTAATGTTGTCCAAAAGTGCATTCCGTGTATATGCTAGGTTGCCTCTAAAATTTCAGCTGCACATTATTTCGCTCCTTAGCACCGCACACCACCTGATGCCAAGGCTGCGTCACAGGACGGAAAATTTGGGAAAATCGTGCACTTTTACCACGGGCTTTACACGTACTCCCAGTCTTTTTCGGGAGGTCGGCCATACATTAACAGAAGAAAAAAAGATCTCTACATTCCCCAAAGTTCATTTCGCTACATTTAATTCTCCGTCATAGCGGATGTATGGACTGGCGAGGGAAAGTCCAAAGTCGTGAGGTTTTGACGTAGCTGGAAAATTGTCCGAACCTAACATCCGGTACGATGTTTGACCCCTGAGGGTGACTAGCCAAACCTAAAGTTGACAGGAAACCCCAGAAGGAGCAAGTTCATGCCTTTCTTCATGATTCACTGTCGGCTGGGGGTATATTCCTTATGACAGCAGTACATCTGGGTATCTTTGTATGGCCTGAGTTTTCCGTTCACAGAAGTATCTAGTCCAGGAAAAGAGTGACAT
>NC_091552.1:2693384-2698384 GCF_042767895.1 Penaeus vannamei
AGGAAGGGAGAGAATGGAGGGAAGGGGAAGTACAGGAACAGGGTGGAGGAGAGAAGGGGAGGAAGAGGGGAAGAGGGGAGAATGGAGGGAAGAGGGGAGAGGGGAGAATGGAGGGAAGAGGGGAGAGGGGAGAAGGGGCAAGGGAAGAGGGGAGAATGGAAGGAAGGGGAAGTACAGGAACAGGGTGGAGGAGAGAAGGGAGGAAGAGGGGAAGGAGAGAAGGGAGGAAGAGGGGAAGAGGGGAGAATAGAAGGAAGGGGAAGTACAGGAACAGGGTGGAGGAGAGAAAGGAGGAAAAGAGGGGAAGTACAGGAACAGGGTGGAGGAGAGAAGGGAGGAAAGAGGGGAAGAGGGGAGAATGGAGGGAAGAGGGGAGAGGGAGGGGAGGGGCAAGGGAAGAGGGAGAAATGGAGGAAGGGGTAAGAGAGAGGGAGAATGGAGGGAAGAGGGAGAGGGAGGGAGGGCAAGGGAAGAGGGGAGAATGGAGGGGAGAGGAAGAGGGAGAATGGAGGGGAGGGGCAAGGGAAGAGGGCAGGGGCAAGAGAAGAGGGGAGAATGGAGGGGAAGGGGAGAGTACAGGAACAGGGGTGGAGGAGGAGAAGGGAGGAGAGGGTAAGAGAAGAGGAGAGAAGGGAGGAAGAGGGGAAGAGGGGAGAATGGAGGGAAAGGGCTTGAGAGGGAGAGGGGAGGGAAGGGTAAGAGGAGAGAATGGAGGGAAGGGGTAAGAGAAGAGGGGAGAATGGAGGGAAGGGGAAGTACAGGAACAGGGTGGATGGAGAGAAGGGAGGAAGAGAAGAGGGAGAATGGAGGGAAGGGGTAAGAGAAGAGGGGAGAATGGAGGGAAGAGGGAGAGGTGAGGAGGGCAAGGGAGGAGGAGAATGGAGGGAAGGGTAGCAAGAGAGAATGGAGAGAAGAGGCAAGGGAAGAGGGGAGAATGGAGGGGAGGGGCAAGGGAAGAGGGAGAATGGAGGGAAGAGGGGAGAGGGGAGGGAATGGGTAAGGGGAGAGGGGAGAATGGAGGGAAGAGGGGAGAATGGAGGGAAGGGGTAAGAGAAGAGGGGAGAATGGAAGGGAAGAGGGGAGAGAAGAGGAGGGAGGAGGGCAAGGGAAGAGGGGAGAATGGAGGGGAGGGGCAAGGGAACACGAGGGGAGAATGGAGAAGGAAGAGGGAGGAAGAGGGGAGAATGGAGGGGAGAGGGGAGGGAATGGAGGGCAAGAGAGGGAGAATGGAGGGAAGGGGTAAGAGAAGAGGGGAGAATGGAGGGAAGAGGGGAGAGAAGAGGCAAGGGAAGAGGGGAGAATGGAGGGGAGGGGCAAGGGGAACACGAGGGAGGGGAGAATTGGAGGGAAGAGGGGAGAGGGGGAGAATGGAGGGGGAGAGGGAGGGGAGGAGGAGGAAGAGGGAGAATGGAGGGGGGAAGAGAAGAGGGAGAATGGAGGGAAGAGGAGAATGGAGGAAGGGTAAGAGAAGAGAGGAGAATGGAGGGAAGAGGGAGAGAATGGAGGGAAGGGGGTAAGAGAAGAGGGGAGAATGGAGGGAGGGGAGAAGGAGAGGGGAGAGAAGAGGCAAGGGAAGAGGGGAGAATGGAGGGGAGGGGCAAGGGAAGAGGGGAGAATGAAGGGAAGGGGTAAGGGGAGAGTGGAGGGGAGGGGCTAGGGAGGAGGGGGGAGGGAAAGGGCAAGGAAAGAGAGGGAGGGAAGGAAGAGAGGAGAGAAGGGGTAAAGGGAGAGTGGAGGGAAGGGAAGAGGGGAGAAAAGGGGCAAAGAAGGAGAGAAGAGAAGGAGCAAGCAAGGAGTGAAGAGGGGAGGGAAGGGGCAAGGAAAGAAGGGAGGTAAGTGAATGATGAGTAAAATATGTGTAAGCAATTATGAATAAACAATGGTTAGTAAATAAAGATGAGTAAATGATTGTGAGTGAAAATGGTGAGTAAATCATGAGTAAATCAAGAGTAAACAACGATGAGTAAATAATGATGTGTAAATAATAATGAGTAATAAATAGTTGCACTTTACATTTTATTATTTCTATGAAGAATAGAAAACACTGCAATTTGAAATGTTCATCCCATAATAGGTTAAATATTAGATTAAAATTCTGTGTAGCAACTTTATAAGAACATCATTGCATCTTTATAATGATTATATAACTTTCTTATAAAGACTAAATAGCCCCCTTATAACCATTTCCTAGAATCATAAAGTCTGCATAGTTTTACACGGACTACATAGCCTGCTTATAAAGACTACATAGCGTCCTTACGAAGAACTACAAGATCTACATAGTCTCTTTATAAAGACTTCAAACTCTCATTATTAAGACTACATCGCCTCTTTATAAAAGATTGCGTTGCCTCCTTGTGTTAAATGGACAAAAGAAAATTAATTAAATTCAAATGTCAAGCCCTTTACACAGGTAAAGGATCTTAAATGACCCATGAACGAATGTCTACGGTACAAAGCCATTGCTATCGGATACGTAATTTCTGAAAGCATGGACGATTTCTTTTCTTTTCGTCTGTGACACGTAGAGCAGCGGTGCATTCCAGAATTCGTGGCAGTGGACGGTGTAATGACGAATTATTTAAGAGCGGGAAAGGATAAAACGTCATAAAGATATCAAGTTTCTTCTCTGCGCTGTCATTCGTCATCAAATTTGCATTTCGACCTAGGTATTCCATGGCATATGATGTCGCTTGCAGGACACTAAGCCCGTTTCGCTTCAAATCTTCTGATACAGACACGAATACGTACACGGCATATGCACAAGGTCTATTAAAGGGATCAGCAACCTTTTGAACATAGTGTGCCAGTTGATAATTAATGCATTCTTATTCATAACCGTAACCGACAGGCAAAGATAAAAGAGGAGAGAGAGAGAGAGAGAGAGGAGAGAGAGAGAGAGTGAGAGAGAGAGAGAGAGAGAGAGAGAGAGAGAGAGAGAGAGAGAGAGAGAGAGAGAGAGAGAGAGAGAGAGAGAGAGAGAGAGAGAGAGAGAACCTTGTGTGCCAGTCTTTTTCAGCACTGTATACCCAGATGTATTTTCCTACGCATGCATAACTTAAATGTAATATTCTTGTAGCATTTAGTTTTTTTTTTGTAACAAAAAATACATGTTTTATAATTTTAGATTTATACCCACCATATTATCTTCTATTCTTGTAGCATTTAGTTTTTTTTTGTAACAAAAAATACGTTTTATAATTTTAGATTTATACCCACCATATTATCTTCTATTCTTGTAGCATTTAGTATTGTTTGTTACAAAAAATAGATGTTTTATAATTTTAGATTTATGCCCACCATATTATCTTCCTGTTTAACTTTTTCTTTGGTCATCTGAATCACATGACATGCCATAGACAAGGGCTCTCGTGCCACGTCTAGCACTCGTGCCATAGGTTGCCGACCTCTGTTATATCCTTTTTGATGACGTTGGTGAGCGCTTGCAATTTTGTTTGTGTGTGGGGGGGGTGGGGGGAGGGGGTGTTTGTTTGTGTGTGGGGGGGGTGGGGGGGGGGTGTTTGTTTGTGTGTGGGGGGTGAAGGATTGATTGTTTGTTTGTGAAGGGGAAGGTGTGTTTGTTTCTGTGTGGGGGGCTGGGGGTGAGGAGGGGGTCTTTGTATGTATGTGTGTGTTTGCGTGAGTGTGTGGAGGAGGGTGTCTCGAAAGAGGAGGCTCGAACGGGAGTCGAGGTTTAGACTCATTCCCATGCCGGTGCCGCTCCTCCAGATCCAGATTTCGAATATGACATAATCGTGACAAGGGATAAGGCGATCCGGGAGCATTTCCAAGGCTCGGGCGTCGAAACTTTTATAATCTTTTAGGGCGGAAAACCTCGGTGAGGATAAGTTAGAACTGCCTTCACGGACGCACCATCAAAAGTGCTTCATAGTAGACTGCGCCAAAGGATAAAGATTTGGCCTTTTTGGGCGGTTTTAACCTTTCGAGGGAGAGGAGGTCCAGGCAATACCCCATCTTCGACCGCTTCGTAGAGAGACAGTTGGTTCATTCCGTTCCTGAACAGTCCTTCCGCAACGTGCACATGCGAGGCAGCGAGCCGGCCACTCTGCGCCTTCAGCAGAGCTTCAAGGAAGGGTAGGACAGGGAGAGGGAGCGGCGAATCCCCCACGGAACAGTCACCAAGTGCATTCGTAGTCGATGTTCAAGGCTGCGGGACAGGAAGGCGGTCAGTGGGTCATACAGGTTCTGAGGCCCATCGATGACAGTTCAGCCAAGGTGGAGAAAGAGGTAGCCCTGGCTTTGCGCTTACCATGTTTATCGTAAAGCTAGCTTGTAGCTGGCCTCCGTTGCATTGTTTTTGCGACAGAGCTAGAAAGAGTGTCACTCACGTACGCCGGCTTGACAGTCATGGAAACACCAGGGCGCTGTGTGGCTGACGCGAGCGCCAAGGGCCAACAGGTCTCATACTCGTTTACATCTCGTTGTATTCACGTACCGTACTCCTCATTGCGGTACGATATATTTTCGTCTTAAATTAATTTTAACTTTTTGTTTGCTCCTTCGAATCACATGCCGTGCCATAGACAAGCGATCAGCGTGCCAAGTCTGGCACGCGTGCCAAAGGTTGCCGACCCCTTGTCTAATACATACACGCATGCACATTCACTGCATGCGTTTATGTATAGATAGATAGATAGATAGATAGATTGATAAATATAGATATATATAGATATATATAGATATACATATACATGTACATATACATATACATATATATATGTGTGTGTATATATATATATATACATATATATATATATATATATATATATATATATATATATATATATATATATATATACGCACACATACACATAGATGTGTTTACACACACACACACACACACACACACACACACACACACATACACACATATATATGTACATATATTATATATATATATATATATACATATATGTACATATGTCATATATGTACATATATCATATATGTACATATACACATATATGTACATGTATATA
>NC_091552.1:2708384-2710884 GCF_042767895.1 Penaeus vannamei
TTGATATCATTAGCATTAAATATCCACCATTTATCCATTCAAACAGAATTGCGACCCCGAGAAAAGAGCGCAGAGTGCAGGCGGCGCACGCAGAGGGAACTCTGGCCTTGAATAGATGTCTGACTTCCCCCCGTTGTATATACCCGGTATATTTGTTGAGTGTAAGGTAATGTGTTTAGATTGTAGATTACTTCAACTGCAGGTATTTGTGATTTTGACCTCTCGGCGGGCATTGAAAGACGGGGGGGAAAATTGGATTGAAATTGTTGGTTTTCAGGACGTGGGAGCAAATCAGGCGGTGGATTCGCTCGTCAAAGTAATATATTTTGTGTTTTTTTGGAGGGAATTTTTTTTGTATTTTGAGTTGTGGGAAGAAGTAGTGTGTTGGGAAATGAAATGATTGTGGAAAAATGAAAGATGAGGGAAATAATTTGAATGTTGCATTGCAATGGGGTTGCCTTGATGTTGCAGTGAGGTGATTGACGGGTCGTTTTTATTTTAAAGTTATTTCTCTTTTATTTTACCGTTATTTCTTTACGGTCGTACTATTTATGGATGATTAAGAGCACTAACGGTAAGCCTACTGTAGGACATGATGATAGGCCTATCGTAGTGGTGCCAGTAGGGCATGAAGTGAATCTGGGAAATTGCAGTGTGAAAAAGACACAAAAACATGGTGAATGTATTGAAGATAACTGCTGTCCCTCATTTATTTATTTTTCTCTTTGTTCTCTCGTGTGTGACTAAGCGATGACTGTTTTGTTGTCAGTGGCTTGCTTGTAGCGCATTATTCACCCCATCCATGTTGATATTATGGTAAATTTGCAGCATAAATAACCAGTATTATTGTCGATCAGCTGGATGATTGGAGTGTTAAGTAATTCCAGCTGCTGCTGCACCTGTTTATCCTCTGGTAATTGCCAGCAGACATTCATCAGGTATATTGTACGAAGATCGAGCTTGTTCATTATTGCTGTGTTCAGAACTCCTTTTTTTGCTCTCTCGACACCCTGTCAGGCCCAGCAGGACGATAAGGCCACATTCGGAACCCACCAAGGTCCTCATTACCCACTATGCTACCAATTATACCGGTGTCTCTCATTGCACACACTACTTATATTATATAACTACTCTGATGCATATGTAATTTGATCTACAATAGGCAAACACAAAAATAATAGGTAGAGGTTACCAAGAGCGATGTGCAGAGATGGAGGGAAATGCACACTGCCATCCTATAGAGCATTATAAATAGAGTAAGAAACAACACAGGTACAGTTGCAGCGGCCTCATATTCACGTTAAATGACAATTATATCCCCCGCATATCACCATTCCGAGACCTATGTCCACAGCGCCCTCACATAGAGTTTTTAATGCCCATTTTCTATTAGTTGGCACGAAGTACTAATAAATGGAGGGATGCAGGGGGGCTTGTCTTCCTGTCTAGGGAATAGATAGAAGGTAGGAAGGGTTAGGTTGGCTTTTTGGGTTAGCATGATAGTCTGGTTTTAGACTCTCGGTGACAATTTCTTGGTAACAATTATGAACAAATTTTTGATAATAACAGTTGAAAAGTTTCATGAAATTACTTTCCAACTTTTTTATGATTACCTGCAATTGTTGCATTCAAATACTATTGTGATGTCGTCTCAACCTGCTCACTCGGTTTCAAAGGTGGGCTGATGGATGAGATGAACAGCTTGTCCCAAACGCCAGAATTGGGGTTCCATACAGTAAAAACGCCTTGTCCACCTTGACCAACTTGTTGGATGAGAAGTTCCGAATGCAGCATAATGAACCATTCCAAGTTTGTACTTTGCCAGAATATGATACCAGTGGCCATGTCCCAAATGAATGGTGATGTGTTGGGAGGCATTTTGCCCTGACCTCTCAGCAAGTGAGTTGGACTATGGGTCCTATTGGAGAATATATGACTATAAGATATAGCTAAAGATAAATAGGCCATACTACCTTGTGGTATTATGCTATGAGAAAGAAAGAAACAAACAAACAAAAAATCAGCCTTCTTGTATTAATGTTTTAAAGTTACATAATTCATTGGATCTGGGTGCTTCACTGGCCAGAAGTGGCCCAATATCTGGGCATTAGGCTTACTTGAGTGGTGACTTTCCCGGGTGGGTGGCATGCAGCCTCAGCCCACACATACACTCAGACTCCTTGCACAGACTCTATAGTATCCTTCTTGGTAGTCTCTAACTCTGTGCAATAATAGTAATAATAATAATAAAAAGAAACATTTTGTTATTTTTTTTTTTTTTTCTTTTAAATATTCATTCTGTAATACATCCTGCATTCCTGGTCACATTGTGCAGAAATAATGTCCTCCCTGGATGAAGTGTCCTCCCTGGAGCCGGCACTCTTCCAGTCATGGCTCACAAATGGTAAATTCTATACTCATTTACTGATGAAAATATTACAAGAGCTGGCACTCTTCCAGTCATTGCTCATGGATGGTTCATTCCATACTCATTTATTGA
>NC_091552.1:2718384-2723384 GCF_042767895.1 Penaeus vannamei
GTTCAAAGACTTTTCATCATGTGCAGTTTATTTTTGAATGTGGGCTGTTATTTTTTTGCATTGGAAGCTGTGGAGGGTTATGATCAGTACAGAAGTCAGTAGTATTTTGCTAAAACGTCTCTAAATGTAAAGGAGTAAATGTAAATGAGATTATTTTATTGGCTTTAATTTTTTTTTTTTGTGATTTCCCAAAGCTAAACTAAATAAAAATAATTCATAGAGAAGTTCAAAATACCATTATCTGCTACATACAAAAACAAGAAAACTGTTAATGTATATTTGAATATGATTTTCCTTCCTGCCAAAGTACATCACTTTCCATATAATCAGATTGTTTAATATTCTCATAACATAAAAAAGAGAAAAACTATAAATGCTTTGAAAACCATGAAACTAAACAAATCTATATAAGTGTCATTTTTAATCTGTTATACAGACTATGCAGGCTGTAGACATGTAAAAAAAATGTTTGTCTTATATTTACTTAAATTCTTTAATGTCTGGTAAAAAAAAAAAGGTACCCTGAGCTGATCACTCTTCCTCAGTTGCTCTATGCTTTTTTAATTGGCTGAATGCAAAATATACATCAGTAGCCTCTGTTCACATATAAATAAAACTACCCTTTCATTAGCAAAGTAATTCTTGTAAACTATTGAGTAAGTGTTTTATCTTCAAATTAAGTGAGTAAAGTTCCTTTAGACTAAAACAAATGAGTAGCACTAAAGTGAAATGTGTGATGCATTATTAATCAATAAAATGAATTTCATAATTCTAAAGTAAATCTGCTATAATTGAAAATATGAAGTTATTGATTTACTGAGTATTTCATAATGGACTTCTTTGATCTCATGTATATGTAATGAATAAAAGTGCAGTTGCTGATGTTATACTATAATTGTAAGTATATTTTACCGTAAATTGCATGTGTGAATTTAAGTGTTTTTATATGTAGGTGAATTATAATGGTGAGTCTTGGTTCAGTTGCAATTGTTCAATTTTCAGATGTTGAATTAGACTAAAAACAAAACAAAAAAACATTTCTGTGTTTTTCTTGCAGTTAATTATGAAAGAAGAGTTCATATAAGTTTTCTTTTTTTGGGAAGCAATCAGCAGAAAATTTCTCACAAGGTCTGAGAAGGAACTTTGTGTCATGAATAAGGCAGAAGGTAAGGTTAGAGGGCCTGTGTATCAGGAAGAATGGTTACCAATGGATTAGCTTATTCATGATCTTGAAACTAGCCTGCATTCCATCCCTGAAGACTTGGAAAAAGTGATTAGTAAAAAGTGTTTTGTCATGGAAAGGTACTTCTTCTCTGAGAGTGTGTTCATCATATAGTATCTATGTCTGACAAGTTGTTTTAAATTTGGTAATATAATATACCTGTTTTTAAGAGTTTGTCATAATTTGTCATTTGATTATGCATTAGTTCAGTTATTGATCTAGTTGGTAATGATGGTGGTGATGAAGTGTGATATGACCATGTAAAATTCATAAGAATTAATGTGATCAATAAAGGTGGCTTAAAAGGAATTAGTTTTCTTTATATTTTCCCTTGTTTCATGTTGGTAACTGTATTTTTTTCTGAAATTTATAATGATCTTGTACTTATTTACAGCAGGGTTTGGTGTATGGTTACAAAAGATGGTAACCATATTATAAAAGACATATCCAGTGCAAGATCGATCAGGTTTTTTAGCCAGGTATGGTGAAGTATATGTATTGTTATTAATTAGTTTTTTTTTCTATTTTCTAATGAACATATTTTGATACCTTCTGTTGCACCATAGCATATTAAGCATTTTTTGAGATTTGATAAGGATATAGGAAAGAGAGGTGATGTTTTCACAGAAAAATTTAAACTGTTGTATTCATAAAAGTGGTAAAATTTAGGTAATAAAATTTATTCAGCAAGACTTGAACAGTGATACAGGGATGGTATGTAGGTACATGCCATGACCTGTGAGTTATTAATTGTATTTACACATAGATTATTCCATAAGTACTTTATCACTAAGGAGTCGGTTACTAATCCTACCCACCTCACTTGGTTACCCAGTTCCTTGATTTTTTTATTTATTCTATTCTGTATTTTTATTAGTATTGTTAACAATACTGTAATATTTATAATGTCAATGTTGATAATAATAGCATCAATTTCATGTGAGGTCACATAGGTCAACTACTTTACTCCCTGATACCTTTACGCATAGGTAATCACATAGGTATAAATACATTTTGCAAAGCAATGCTACAGTGAAGTTTAAAGTGCTCCTGGCAGCATTAGGTTAAGTTTACAACTAAATTTGCATGTTTTTTTTTCCCAACCAAGTTTCACCATGAACTTAGTTTGTTCTAGTCTCAGTTTTGGTGGATTCCATGTTGCTTGAATGGTGTCTGACTTTCAACTGACTTTCAAACAAGCATTCTTACCTGCTTGTTTGAACATGTTATAACACGTTGGTACAAGAATGTTCAGGTGCATTGAAATCAAAATCCTTCCAAACAATTTTTAATTATGGCCATTTTCCACAAACTTTTTGCATACCCCTCGTATAGATATATAGATTTACAGATCTACAGATATATATGTAAATATATGAACATAAATATATGAATATATAGACCTATGAATATGACTATATCAATATATGAATATATAACAATATGAATATAAAGATATTGATCTCTAAATCTATAGATATGAAGAAATTATAAAAGTGTATAAAGTGAATGTATGAATATATGAATATACGGATATATAAATATAAACATCTGAATATATTATATATATACGTATACACATGTATATTTCCAGATACATATATATACATTGATAATTATATATATGGGCATGCATAACTATATACCTGTATGTATGATATATATATATATATATATATATATATATATATATATATATATATATATATATATATATTATATAAATATGTATATATTTATATATAAATTCATATGAATATATGATATATATAAGTAAATATTTATGAATTTATCTATCTATCTATCTATCTAGATATCTAGATATCTAGATATAAAGTATATATATATGTATATATATAATATATATATATACATATATGGAGAGGGGCTTCTCTCTTGGAGGCAGCAGCGATGGTCACCATCTTCAGGGAGTAGCCATAGCCATCTCCAGCAGACTTCAGCTGTTGATAGTAGAAGCTACTCTAGTTGTTAATCATATTAATTTTTTAAGACTGAAGCTTGCATTTGGCTTTATGTCTCTTATTACCATGTATGCACCTACTTATGTTTATAAACCAAAAAAAAACCAAAACCCTATCTTCTCCCACATATCTCATCCTTTCAACCACCCAAACCACAACCCAAAACCCCATCCTTCCCCACTATCCTTCCCACTCCCTCCTGGATACACACATGATTCTCTTTTATCACAATACCCTTCCCGAGACCCCACCTTCCCTATCGAATCCCCGGACACTACTACTACTACTCCTACTTTTTCAGCAGCCAATCTCTATTCTTCCTTTATTATTTTTCCTATACTTCCCCAATGACAGAGACTCTATAATTAACTCAATTACTCCATCTCCTTAACCCCCTGCTTTCTACTAATTTCTGCTTTAGCTCACTTACTCCCCTTTTTCCCTTTTCACTATCATACTATCCTATGAAAGAGATGTTTTACACCTGTGATGGACATTTGTACTCAGAGAGATATATGTATTGTTCTGGGTGATTTCAATGTGGTCTCTGGCGGTGATCGACCTGGCTATGAGATGTCTGTTGGTTCGAGAGCTGGTGCTGGCAACAAGAATAGCCTCTGTTTCCAGGACTTTGCTAGGTCCTAGAAATTGTGGATTTCTGGCTCTTGGTACCAGCACTCTGACCTGCATTGTTGGATGTGGTACAGCAATACAGGTAATGCAGCTAAGGCGATCAACCACATCTTTGTTAGCACTTGGTGGAGGATCCTCCAAATCTGTTGGATGTATCGGAGTGCTGAGTTTTGTGGTACTGATCAAAGAGAAGTTGTAGCTAGCCTCTGAGTCTACTTTAAAACCCCTGTCAATCCAGTGATCACCCTAGGGTGTTTCATGTGGACAGGGAAAGGGAGGGGGAATGCACTTGGGGGTTTGCTAATGCAAATTCTGGTTGAATCACAGCATTCGACAACCTGACAGACCCTATAGTTCTATAGGACAACTTCAAACGTGAAAAGTTTGATGTAGCCCAAGAATCGATTGGTAAAAGCCCTAGACCAAGAAAGAATTTTATCTTGCAGGAGACACTGGAAGCCACAGAAGCTTTATTAGGAGTTTATTAGGAGTCTTGCAGAGAAGTCAAAAGCCATTTCTTAGTAAATGACCTTCATCCTGGCTACCAAGCCCTGAGAAAGCTGGATTTCAAGCCCTCCTCACAGAAAGTGGCTGGATCATCTCAGATCCTGTTCAGGTGCAGGAGCATTGGGCTGGGTATTTTGAGCAATAGTGTCATGATCCCTTTGCTGGACCCACCCATCAGTGAGGATCCACCCTCCCTAACTGAAGTTAAGGGGGCGGTCTCCAAGCTGGAAAGTGGTAAAACAGTGGATAGCAGCAGCATCCCTACAGAACTGTTGAAGGCTGGTGATGACCCTATGGTGTGGGGTTTGTATGCTGTCCTGGCTGCTATCTGGCATTCTGGTACCATTTCCCCTGCCCTGTTGAGGGGTATGGTCATCTCTCTCTGGAAGGGGAAAGGGGATCGATGGAACTGCGGCATTCACTGAGGCATTACACTGCTCAGCATGACAAGCAAGGTTCTTACATCCTTCTGAGACATATCGGAGAGTAACTGCTGAGGCACCAGAGGCTGGAGCAATCTGGATTCACTCCTGGTACGTCCACAATAGACTGTATCCTGCTTTGAGTCATTGTAGAGCTCCATCATGAGTTCGAGCAGGGTCTGCTTGCAGATTACATTGACATCAAAAAGGCATTTGATATGGTGCGTCGGGAAT
>NC_091552.1:2758384-2775884 GCF_042767895.1 Penaeus vannamei
TATATATATATATATATATATATATATATATATATATATATATATATATATATATGTATGTATATACGTATATATATATATGTATGTATATACGTATATATATATGTATGTATATACGTATATATATATGTATTTATATACGTGCATATATATATGTATGTATTTACGTATATATATATATATATATATATATATATATATATATATATATATATATATATATATATATGTATGTATTTACGTATATATATATATATATATATATATATATATATATATGTATGTATTTACGTATATATATATATGTATGTATTTACGTATATATATATATGTATGTATTTATGTATATATATGTATGTATTTACGTATATATATGTGTATATACGTATATATATGGGCATATGTATGTATATACGTATATATGTATGCATATATGTATATGTATATGCTTATGTATGCACATATGTATATGTATATGCTTATGTATGTATATATGTATATATATGCATATATATGTATATACGTATATATATATGCATATATATGTATATACGTATATATATATATGCTTATATATGTATATACGTATATATATATATATGCATATATATGTATATACGTATATATATATGCATATATATGTATATACGTATGTATATATACATATGTATATCGTAAATATATGTGAATATATGTATATATATGCATATATATGCATATATATGTATGTATATATATGCATATATATGCATATATATGTATGTTTAAGTGTATATATATGTATATATGTGTATATTTATGTATATATATGTATACGTATGTATATATATATACGTGTGTGTGTGTGTGTGTGTGTGTGTGTGTGTGTGTGTGTGTGTGTGTGTGTGTGTGTGTGTGTGTGTGTGTGTGTGTGTGTGTGTGTGTGTGTGCGCGCGCATGCGTGTGCTCTCTCTCTCTCTCTCTCTCTCTCTCTCTCTCTCTCTCTCTCTCTCTCTCTCTCTCTCTCTCTCTCTCTCTCTCTCTCTCTCTCTCTCTATATATATATATATATATATATATATATATATATATATATATATATATATATATATATATATATATATATATATATATATATGAATACTTATACATATATAGGATATATTTTTATATATTATATATATTTATATAATATATATTATATTTAATGTTTTGATGGCATAGTAGTTATTAAGAGGTGTATCAATTTAAAGTTTTTTTATGGCATGAATGTTATGATTTTAAATGGATAATTTTGCAGTGTGGAAAGATCCTGTAATAGGTGAAAGAGAGGTGAATATATGAAATCCCATAGGCTACATGACAGTTATAAAATCAGTGGGAAAACTGTTGAAGTTGAGAAAAAAGAGGCTTATATCTCAAAGAACTGTTTAGCTTATTGTATTCCATTTATAGAAATGAGTTTTATTGTAAATAGTGCAGATACAGCTTAGATAGCTAATTCTTGTTATCTTCATTCTATTGCCATGCTTTTCACTTCATGTGTATCATGCATTCACAAATCTAGATGTAGGCTATGAGAGAGTTTACGAAGAGCCCATGAGGTGGATGATGCTGGGTATGTATGGCGGTGGTGATAGGGTTCTGTGGGTAGTAAAGAGCTCCTATTAGAGCAGTAGGGAAAGTGATTGCTAAGTTAGGGGTTTGACAGGGATCTGTAATATTCCTTGGCTGTTTGATATTCACACTAATGGAGCAACAAGCGTTATAGATGAAAGCGCATTTAAAATAGGGTACAAGATATGCACAGGAGGTAATCCAGTTTCTCTCTGCTGATATTAAGCTGACTTAGAGAGTTACAATAACTAGAGTGTGAGTTTGGGAGAGAGTATGAGATGGAAGATGCTTGTTAAATGATAAGTTATACAAGAAACAAACATGGAGAGAGGCTGATTGTGTAGTTAAAGGGGGAAATATGTATCTTTTTTAGGGTATTAAGTAACAATGAACAGGTGTCTAGAGGAAGAAGAAATATAAAGGATGGGGAATTAGCAGAAAGGATGTTTAAGGCATTCGGTGTGATGGAATGGAGTTTGTATGATGGTATTGTGCTGACTTGTTATGTATGCAGAAGATTGTAGTGTATGAAAGCTACAGAAATAGAACATCAGTAAGTATTGCAGATGGAGTGTCTAAAGATTATGTGCAGGTTAACTGCTAGGACAGTGGGATAAATGAAAAGGACCTTAGACAAACAGCAGTGGTCAGAGAATAGTCTTATAAAGTAGAGCACTATGTGTTGAGATGGTTTAGACTAATAAAGAGAGTGAAGGAAAACAAGATACTGAATTGTGTTCATGGTATCTGATGTGGCAGGCTGAGAAGTATACCAAATGGGAGTGAAAGGGTGCTTGACAGCCTGTGGTAAGTCAGTGGAATAGAGCATGGAGAGGGTCCTTCATTGGTTGCATGGTGTGCTGGAAAAGATAGCCCAATTTTGATGATTATGCAGTGTTAACCAGTCTTAGGTGCCAGGGATGGGATGTAAAAGGTCCCTTAACTTGGAAGAACAGAGCAACCAGATTGTAATTGGGGATTGGCCACCACGACTAGGTCACTCCAAAGAATAGTATTAGCACTCTCTCTGGTAAAAATAGCCATCAGTTTGAGAATGAATAACTTCCTAAAGCAAGAGGTGTAATAGACTTGTTTTGATTGATTCTTTATCAAAATTACCTAATAAAATTTTATCCATTTCATCTCTAGATGTGAAGTAATTCACTCTCATTTACACTTTTTCTACAATGAACGTGATTCATCTCCCATTGGCTGGAAGTTCTGCATGTGGAGATACACTTATTATGTTCTAGTTCTGAGATTTGATGTTACAGAACTCGATGCTTGATTTGCACTCTAGATAGAGGGATTACTGATGATTCTAGGTACCTCAATTCATGTTTTGTGGAAAGTGCATGATATTCTATATTATGCTGATTATATCTCTGTTGAAGACATTAGATTTAATTAATTTCCTTTGCATGTTTGATGTGAGTAACCTTTAGAAAAGATGAAAGTGTTTTGTTACACTAAAGACCTAACCATTAAGAGTAGAAAGCTGTCTTTGCAATTTAGGGGAGGAATTGAGTAAGATAAAAATGATAAAAGAAATAAGGATGTAAACAAAGATTTTTCCCCCTTTATCTTCCTACTTATCCAAGATGAAAAAAAATCTGTACTTGAATAGTTTATCTTTTGAATTTCAGAACATTTGTTGGTACCCTTTTTATCAATTTATTGTTTTATCATTTTTTCCATTGTAAGGGTAAAATAAGTAAATATGGTTAAGAAAGAATATAAGGTTTATCTTAATCTTAGAGTACCTTTCTAATATTTCTGTGACAATTTAGATGTAGGGACCCCTTACAGCAAGTGCTGTATATTTCATTCACCAAAGACTACAGAAAATGCTCTTTGTCACAGTTACTAGTCAGAGAATAATTACTATATTTAATTTTGTATACTTTTTTTTCAGTATGGCTATTTATATGGTTTACCATAGTGATGGTAATGATGATACTAGTATACTTATTACTTCAATGAATTTGTCATTTTGTTGTTGCACATAAACTTATTCTTTTAGGTAAGTTTATGTGCATGGTTTCACTTTTACATATGGTCATTGATAGTAGATAGATAAAGAATGTGTTTGCTGAAGCTGATGTGACAGAGGTGAAAGGTCACAAATTTGTTACAGTTTCACCTACTGTGGTCAGCAAACAAACTTGCTGTCTGGAGAGAGCTATTAGATGCTAGATAATGTTTGAGTACCCATACAAGCTTTCTAGTAGGTTGTTTGCTGCCTACAAACTTACAGGTGTATGGGTTTACTGTGTATTTAACAGGTGGACCATACAGTACAGTATTGTAAAGATTATGGTGTGAACATAGTCTTAGAATTGAAGAATAAAAATGAACTTGTAGTAGTATGTCGTATTTGGAAAGAGATGATTATTTGGATAAAAATAGAATTAGTGTGATAATTCTTTTTCATCTGTCTTGAAGTAACAAAATTACATCCAAAAGATGTCAACTTGTCAAAGTATAAACTAATAGTAGATAAATTTGTATATTTATAATATTTTGCAATGAAAGTGCAAAGGCAATGTGTTTGAAATATATGACATCACATATTGACTTCACCACTAGCATCTCTTATTAACAAAATACCATGTCAGTTGTAGTTCATGTAAGATACTATGTACTTTTTTTAAAATTTAAGAATGAATCATTTTGCAGGGTGAAATGATCTTCATTTCTGTGTAGATGTGATTGTGGTAAACTTATTTCATAGATTTTTTTCTTACTTAAAAGAAAAAATTGTATTCAGCATTTTTACATGTGCCTTTCTTTTCTGGTGTTTATATTTAAAAAACAGAATTCAGATGTTTTCATTTGCCTTAAGAACTCCTCTTGCCATAGGGAGCTTCATACACCAAATGATTTACAAGGAGAAATTAGTGGGATAGGAAAGATAATTTCCCTTCCATCTGTGATTTTGACTGCAACATGTACGACTCTCTAGTGAATGAGGCTAAAAGTGGTGTTGAGAGGCTAAAGCTCCTAGATTTCTACAGTACTGACAAAACAAGCTAACTGTTTAGTACACACAACTTGGATTGGGCACATGTAACATGCTGTGTGATGTATTTACATACCACCTGTTGGTAATGGGTTAAGTGTCCTTGTAATTTGTGTTTTTATGACCATTTATTATATAAGGTAGAAATGTGAAATTATAGAAGAATATGTTATTTTTCTAAGATGATCAGATTAACAAAAGGTAAATTTCAAAATAATAGTTTATATGTCCATGATTTCATTGGATAAGTCATCTCACTCATTGTTATGTGGTAGGGGTGTCATGTTACATGTGTAGAGGAGAGTTGTTGATATCTTGCACCCTAATGAAATGCAAAAGTGAACAAATATGATAATGTTTTGTTATTTGTTTTATTGTTGCTTGTTGAATTGTCTGATGTTGCTTTTCTCCCAGACAGATTTTATGGTTTAATCTCTTCAGTTTGTCCTACATTATCGAGGAATTATCTTTGTAATAAGAGTATATTTTCTGATGCTGTTATGTTTTTGTTTTTTTTTCTTGCAGTATTATACATTGATTCATCTTTTTCATAGAACATTAACTTTTCCAGAAAGATAAGATATGTCCAAGTCAGAGAGTAATTCTGATTGTCCTCCAAGAAAGCAGCCTCGCCTTGATTGTGAAATGGATGAGAGTCGGGGATCATGTGGGAGTGAAGACAGTCCAGGGAAGGAGGAGATCACGAGGGCCTGGCCCACAGGTAAATCTTTTCTTTTCTCTCTCTCTCTTTTAAACTCCCTTTCCCATATCCAGATCTGTCACACAACATGTGTTCTAGCAGCTTTACTAATTGTATTATTGATCTCTGGTTGACAGTGCTGAATTCATACTTGAAATAGCTAGAAGATATTCAGCTATCTCCAGACTTGCTCCTACTGTGATAAAATGAAAATACTTGAGATGCAGCCATAAGTTTTCTTTAAGAACTAGTCTGTAGTCACAGATTTCAGTAGTATGAAAAGCAGAAAAATAGTGGAACTGGAAGACTTCTTATCTTTTTGTGCATCAAGAATTCCCAAAAACTTTGGCCCATAATTACCTGCATTGCTATAAAGATGCATAATATCAGTGATTATATATAAGGTATTCACATGTGTGTGTCACTATTGTCCTGTCAATGAATGTATGTACAGTATTCACATATGTATGTCTTCCTATTGTCCTGCTGTCAGTGGCATGCAGGGGGGGAGAGTGAAGGGGGGTGGCCATGGGCAACCGAATGGGATGGCTTCTAATCAGATAGGGAAATAAGATGGTGATTTTCAAATTTATAATTAAATTTAATCAAGTGTTCATTTCATGTTTATACGTTTACATATTCAAAGTATCTCCCGGTCTCATATTTCTCAATACTGGGCCCTTGTACTTGAGTCTTTGGGGCATATAATCAACGAGTCTGGGCATCACCAGACCTCTTCGTACTGCTGCCTTTTGTAAAGTTTTCTGTTATAGGTATTTCAGCTTTAAAGATTGATTTATGTTGCTTGACAGCTACTTCAGATCAAAAGGAAAGGATAAGTTGAAAAAGTATTGAGAATTGGTCATAAGAAAAAATTGTTGAGATGGAAACCCTGTAAAAAAAAAAATAAATAAAAATAAACGCAAGCATCTTCCTCCTATGTGTGGATCAGGGTGGCTATCATGTCATAAAATTTGACTGGGGGCTGGGATGATATTGGTACTGCAGCCAAGGAGAGCAACCACATCCTTGTTAACACTTGTTGGGGGATCCTCCAGAACTGCAGGGTTTACTGGAGTGCTGAGTTCTGTGGTACCAACCATATGCTGGTTGTGGCTACCCTTTGGGCCCATTTCAAAACCCCCTGTTCTCAATTTATACCCTAGAGTGTTTCGACTGGACAGACTGAGGGGGAAGGAATGTTCCCGAAGATTCACAGCAGCTATCTCTAATAGAAAACCTGACAGATCCTGTAGCTCTGTGGGACTCCTCTAAAATACTTGATGTAGCTCAGGAGTCTATTGGTGAATACCCGAGATCAAGGCAGAACTTCATCTTGCAGAATACACTGGCAACCACAGATGTATGTTGTGTGGGTTGACTGAATGGCAATCTGGTTTTGCAACATTCCTTGCTGCACAGGACTCATTGTTGAGAAGGGACAAAGAACAGTATATGAGGAGTCTTGCTGAAGAGGTTGAAGGTCATTTCTTAAAAGGATCTATGTCCTGCCTATCAAGCCCAGAGAAAACTAAACTCCAAGCCCCCCCCCCCCCCCCCCCCCCCCACACACACACACACACACACACACACACACATACACACACACACACACTCACAGATGACTGCTGTCCGCTCAGTGGATAGACGGATCATATCAAATAATGTTGGGGTTTGGGAATGTTGAGCTGAGCACTTTGAGCTGCTGTACCAGGTTAACCCTCCAGCAGTTAGCGTGGATGCAAGTTGCATTGCAATCCCTGTGCTGGATCCACCCATCAGCAAAGAACCTCCTAGCCTGACTGAGGTTAGGGAGGCTAAGCTAAAGGGTGTCAAAGTGGCAAGCATATGTAGCAACGCTGCTGAACTACAAAAGGCTAATGTGAACCTAGGTGTGGGGCTTGCATTCTGTCCTGGCTGCCATCTGGTAGTCTGCTACCATTCCCCCTGACTGGATGAGGGGTGTTGTCATCCCTCTCTGGAATGGGAAAGGGAATTGTTGGGACTGCAGCAACTCCCATGCAAAATTAAGAATGGTAGTGATGAATAATAACGTATGGAACAGTATTGAATTGAATTACCTGATAAATACTTTGGAACAGTGTTCTAATATATCAGAAATTCTTTTTAGCATTTTTAGACTTCTTTGTATTGTCATAAGTGTTTTTGCTTCAGTAATACAAGCATATTTTAGTATATTACCATTTTTTTTATTTTAGAAATAGGAAAGTATTGTATTTACTTGACACATTTGATAGGGCATATGTTGGAATGGAAGCAGTTTTGCTTAATAGTAATTCAAATTAAAACTAAATGCTAGATATAAGGACTGTGTTATTCTTATTTGTTTTCTTGTTTTTCTTTCCACAGCAAGTTTAACAAGAGCATCTGGTGGCAATGATGTTTTAGCAGATCCACGCTATGAGGGATTCCAGCTGTTGGATGAAGTACATGATGGAGATGATGATGACAATGATGAACCAGGTTTTGTTAATTTGTTCACTTTAGATTATAGGGTAGAATTCATAAATAATTTTTGTTCAAGATTTCTTGTTTTTTTATAAACTTTCTTAGAAGACGACGGTATCACCTTATGAGACCTGCTTGACATTTTTTTTTTTTTTAAGTGTAGAATAGGGGAAGTATTTTGTTTAGTTTTGAAGTGAGCTAAGGTTGCAAATCTAGGAAGATGAATGATATAAAGCATTTCAATCCAAAATGTATGAGAAAGAGTATACTTGCTCAAAACTTGTTTAATTATTTCTCAAAATTTTACCTTTCATTTCCAGATGGACAAGATTCAGAGGAGGATTATGAGTATGATTCAGAAGTACCTGAGGAGGAGATTGATGCCCTGCTGGAGGAGGGCTTGCCTGAAGAGATGAAAGGACCAAGAAAAAGGAAAAGAGAAATGGCACTTGGAGAAAATGATGAGAGCCCCTATGATGAAAGAGAAAAAGTGGTATTGGTTGGTAAGTTCAGTACCGGGGCAGGTGATCATCGCTTGAAACAAATTTTCAGCAAATTACTGACTTTTAAATTATTTATTTTTCTAGGGTACTCTTATTTAGATTACTAGATTAAAAAAAATATATTATTGAAAAAAAGGGAGAGTGGATAGTGTTTGCTCCTGAAGTAGCCAAAACAACATTGATATTTGGAAATATGTCACTACAATAGGGAATTATTTTATTCTAATACTGCTGTGAGATTTTGCATTTGCTCTGCAGATGTATCAAATCAGTCAGTGACAGAACTAATAAACATTATTTCATTGAAATATCCCGCTGTTGTAAAATACATGTGTGAAGATAGACATGTGCTCACTTACAGATATATATTGCAGCAATAGAGATAGTAAAGGATTATGGTTGGATATTGATGTGTATTTACACTTAGTATTATCCAGACCTCTCAACAATGAATTAGCTATACCATAACTTATTGCCTCTCACTAAAATCCTTTTCAAGTTTAATTATCTGTGTATATTAATCTTTAGTCTTATGTTTCCTAAACTTTTCCTTGATGAGACTAAGCAAAATCAGACTTGATTTTACTAAAGCTGGTGTTATTGGACTTGTTTAAAGTATTGAAATATGATGTATCACAAGTTACTATACTCTGTCATTCAGTCCACTTTGACACTGTATTATATATATGCCATACATTGCAAGACTTTACTGAGATATAAACTGTGCCATGTGACAGCATACTTTATACTGCATAAAATAGGAATGTCTGAGTGTTGATATTGGTTAAAAAGGAGTATCAGGGTTTAAATTTTTCCCTTTCATCTTTCAGAAAAAGGAAATAGTCACTTTGAAGTACTACCAGAAGGATGGGTTCAGGTGACACACAACAGTGGAATGCCTGTTTATCTTCATAAACAGACAAGAGTTTGCACAATGGCTAAACCTTATTTTTTAGGACAAGGTAGTGTCAGGGTAAGCACTTTGCAAGCATTTCTGTCTGCCATTGCTTTAACAAGGTGTATGCATTACTACATACTAGTGAAATAAAAATATCACAAGTATTGATAATAAGACGTAGGAGAAAGGATTATTTTCTTATGCATTTGTATTTGCACAAAACCTTTGTGTGCTTTTATAGAATTCTTGTTTGCATATCAGGACTCAAAATTAGGAGTATTTATGCGTGTATTTTTTCAGAAACATGACATACCCCTCAGTGCTATACCTTGTCTCCAGTACCTGAGAGCTCTAGCAGATGAGAAAACAAGCAGTCAAGAGAGTAAAGAAACCAGTGAGAAGGAAACCTCGGAAGGGGAAGAGAGTCAGCAAAGCAGGCCTGGAATCGGCATGAATGCAAGTCAGGTTAGCTTCAGCATTTTTTGTAGAAGTTTTGACCTTGTAAAATTAAATCTCGGAAAGACTCGTTTTCTTGAATCATCGATAATATTATGCTCACAAATGAAATCAAGTTGATTACTTTTTGTGTAACACCAATTTATCATCTTCACAAGGGAGTATTTTGTATTTTAAAAAAATTAAACAAACAACAGGTGGACGATCAATTGGGAGTCATTGAGAATGGGATAGACGCTGTGAAGGCGACATCAGTTAGCAGAGCCACATCATGTCCGGTGACTGGCGGAAGTTTGGCAGCTGCTTTGGCTCTCAATACAAATAAGGAAGGTGTGCATTATTTCATTTTGTTTCACAGTGGAAGGGACTGTAAACTTCTTGTGCCACACCCATTTTATGAACAGAGAAAGGAACTTCCAAGTACTGTTAATGGGTAGGCTTTTAAAGGACATGACAATGCATTTATTTTTCCTTATTTATGCAATATTGCTTCAACGTCATTTCCTTTTTTGATTTCATAGGTAATGAAGATGTGTAATAGTATCCTATTATTAGTATTATTCTCAGTCTTGATGCCACAATTATAATTGTTATTGCTTTCATTTATGATATATTACCAGTGTTACAAAATTGCACAGGTTGTTTGCAAGATATGGGTATGTTCTTTTCATTTTGTAAATGTTTACTTAAGTGTGCTTTTCATTGTTATTTCTAGGTGTCTGCATTTGTTATTCCTTTATTGATACTGCTTTATGTTTTGTTAATAACATTGTTGATAAATGTACTCATCTTTTTTCTCTCTCTCTAAATTAGGTTGGTCATAATTTAATACAGTATTGTCAGTAATTTTAAGAATGAAACTTTTCTATTGGCATATCTCATTGGCTCATTTGTTTATTCTACCCCCTGAACTGAATTGAACTGAACTTCCTGTGTTGATAGGAGGTGCCCCGCCTGCTGGGTTGATGGTAGGCAATGCCAAGATAGAGACAGCGGTGGAAAATCTGCAGCAGCAGTCTTTGGACGAACTTGAAGTCAGGGAATACTGCAAGAACCGATTTCTTTTTAAGAGCATTAAGATTATTAGGTTCAAGTGAGTGTTGAAAATTATTTTTCTCTTATAAATTGAGAAGTAAGGATTAATATTATAATATGTTTTAAATTAATTTTTTGAGCTGAGTTGATATTGAAGTTAACATATCTGTAGAAGAATTTTCATATTTTTTGTTTCCACTTTTTTTTTATGGAGGGTGTAGCATTTTTAAAATTTATATTGTATATTTGTGTAAATGTCTTCTGATAAAGATTTTAAATTAAAGATCCTGGGCAGAAAGAAGAAGTTTCCAGAAGATGAGCAAGAAAAAAGATAGACCGCAACTCCCAGAAGGAACTAAACTTATATCCCTTAGGAGACAAGGTGAGAGCCATAGAGGACTGAAAAGCTGCATAATATGTCCCTTGAGATGTATGGCTACTACTGTGGTTCAACTGGTCCTCTCTTCGTCTGTGGCCTGACTTGTATCTGAGTGCCCAACCAGGCATAGCGTTTCAACTGCGAAAAGCACTGCCATAATAGACCGCACATGCCTCCCACTTTAATAACACCGCACATAGTGCTTCTTGTTTGACCATCATGGAGCACAAGGACTTATTCCCTATTTCACCATAGTTTCGGGTTTCATGGTGTATATTTTTTGAAGAAAGAAGCACGGAAACAGATTTACAGATTCAAAATATTATCACTAGTCATATGGACCATCGATGCAAGTGTAGATCCTGCTTCAAATTAGCCATTTCTTGTTTATTTGTTTTTTGTAATAAAAAATGGATTTTGTGATTATTAATTCTAAATGTTTTATATAAAATTCTCTGATATAACTTTTGTTGACTTTATATTGATATTGATAATTTCTTTAAGCAAATTGCAAACAATAATTCTAAATTGCGCCCTGGAAAGCCCAGAAATATCTGAGGAGAAACACGGTCACCATCGTGTTATCACTGGCTTCCCTCAGCCCCCAGATTTTACACGAAAGTGACCGATTTGGCCCAGAAAGCCACACTTATAGCCAGACCTGTGCGTAAACAAGATCAGTTGAACTGTGCCTTTACCATTCCAAAGACATTTTTTGTTGGAAGTTAAATGTTGTGAAGAGGCTTTTGTTGTTTATGTGTTGTTGTGACATTCACCTATACTTATTTCCTGTTCAAAGGGAATAAGTATAGGTGAATGCAGGTAATGAGATCTCTTTTTTTCATGAACTCCATGAGCGGCTATATTTTCTTGCCATGGATTTTATTTTGTACATGATTAAATGCATCACATGAAATCCCATTCTCCTGCTTGTAATGCTCATTATAAGACCGTCATGATATAATACAGGAAAATTGTTGTCATGGAAGTAAGGTAGTAATATGATAAGATATAATGAACTGCAATATTAAGCAACAGGTGTATATTATGTGAAAAGTACATCCATGAAGAATGCCTTATCAGTCTTTGAAGTTGGAATGTTAGCAGAACAAAAGGATTTATATTACTTTAGCATTAGTTGCTTTATAGGCCTATACATGGTAATAGTTTGATACTGTGAATAATCTTCTAGACATGACATGTTGAAATGATGATAGTGGCTACATTGCATTTTAAAATGTGATTGTATGACATACATATATTCATGAACTTTAGAAGAAACTATGAAATGATCTCTTTTTATGCAATATTCTTTTCTTTAACAGAGGAGGATGGTGTTCCAGCAGCCAGCAGTAAGAAGGAGTGGATTATGAATCCCAAAGGAAAGAGCTATGTGTGCATTTTACACGAGTATGTGCAACATGCTCTTAAAAAACAGCCAAAGTATGTCTTCAAAGAAGTAGGTAAGCGGAAATGTTTGCTTGTTTGGCCATCACTGAAGTGATTGAGGAGTCACAGCCCCTTAAAAGTAGGCTTAGTAATTTTTTAGCCTTGCCTTATGGGAAATTGTATATGCTGCAGCCAAAATTGTAGCATGTGGGGAAATTACAAGTTTCCTGTCCTTAAAATTTTCCCCCTTGAGTGGCTTACTGTGGGCAATGTCTGGTGCTTGGTTAAATATGGTGCAGCTGTTAGGATTGGGTTAACCCAACCATATGTTTTAGAAATATTTTTTTTTTTCTAAATGTTTGTAGAATGGTGTTAATTTGCAAATTTTGGAAATAGGTGTTTAAGTGTGCTAATTTCTTTTATGCTGAAACTTTTTGCTAAAAAGAAAATGAAGAGAGTGCAATATTTGCTTAAACATTTTGCCATCTTGACGGATATAAATTGATTTGAAATGTCTAAACTGATAATTTGACCCAAAACGTAGTTGTGCAAGACTTTAATGACTGATGTGCAGTCACTATGTCATATCTTAAATGATTATAATAAAGATCAAAAGAATACAAGGTAAAAATTAGCCTAAGTATCATATGACAAGGTAATAACTAAGATATGACAGTGGAAATTAAGTCAATTATTCTAAACATCTCCGTTTGTATATGCCTAAAAGAATTTAATTGAATGACATAAATCAGCTGTCAGTGATATTAATGATTTTGCTATATGTGTGTTTATTTGATTTGTATATGAATTTATGTATGTAGTTTTTTAATACATGTAACATGTAATGTAATATATGCATTCTTACACAGATAGTGACACTGATATTGCTAATCAATATTGCTTACTCTTCAGAGAATGCTGCCACACCATATGCTGCCACCATCATCATCAATGACATGCACTACAGCACAGGTTATGGTAGTAGCAAGAAGCAAGCAAAAACAGAGGCAGCTAAAGCAACACTAGAAATCCTTCTTCCTGAGTTGGGTGAAAAGATCCGGGAGGAATCAAACACTAAGGGAGATGCGGATTTGTCTGTAAGTTCCATTTTTGTGGTAACTTGTAAGGATAATTGTGCCTTTGGCATATTTTGTTTTACGAGAGAAGTGTCATTGTGAAGCCATTTTTCCTTTCTTTCTTTGATTCTAGTTATTTTTATTAATTACATGTATTTTCCTTCCAGTTCTTTGATGAAATTCGCATAGAAGACCCAAGGGTACCAGAGCTCTGCAATAAAACAAGTGAACTTTCCCCCTATTCAATTTTACTCAACTGTCTTCAGAGAAACTTTGGTCTTAATGGTGCCAATATAGAGTCCAGATTAGTCACCCAGAAAAATCAGAAGAACGAGTTTGTGATGACAGTTGGAAAACACACTGTGCAGGTCCAGTGCAAGAACAAGAAGGATGGGAAACAGAGAGCCTCACAAGCTATCCTTCAGGCATGTTTTATTTTCTTATCTTTTTAAAATATTGAGCCTCTTTTACTAGACCATGTGTCTGCTGTCCCTGATATTGGGCAAACAGAGTGCTAGTTGAAATGTTGATTTTCCTCTCTACATTAGTGTAATGCATCCTTTTCAGTTAAAATGGGAGAAACATATACATTAAAATATTATTTTTATTTAATGTTAACATCAAGATTTCACCCCCTAAACATTACACTACTGAATCAATTTGTCTAACTTATCCAATGTAATTCTGCAGAAACTCCACCCACATATCAGCAGCTGGGGCTCGTTACTAAGGTTATATGGTAACCGGTCAATGCAGACTATGAGAGAAAAAAAGGCTGAGGAACAAGAAATCACCTTACTGCAATCAAATGCCACTGTGAACCAGCCAAACACCTCCATCATAAACAAACTAAAGCTGGAGATGCTCAAACTGCAGGAAATGAAGGTAAGGCAATCTCTCTCAGAACCAAGTGGATGATATAAATGACACTGAAAATAGTCAACCATGCACTCTCTAGGATATGTTTGAACTTGATCTGTTTTGTTCTTGTTTTGTTTCCAGAACTCCATTCAACCAATTGGAAGATTCCTCCCTCCCGAAGATGTTGCCCTTCCCTCTGCTTCAGGAATCGATCTTAATAATGTTGATCTATAAAGGAAATAATTTATCTTTCTATTTTATGATGTGAATGTGAGGGTAATTACTTGAGCTGTCTCCAAGTTATGAATGTATGTACCAGTTTTTTATTAAACTTTTTATCAATGATATTGAAAAAAAGAAATGTGATATTAACACAAGGTGCCCACCCTTATGCTGTGATGAACAAGACCATAAAATTGCCTGTGATATACAAGTGCATGAAGTCCCAAGTTTGTTTTACAGGTAGCCTATCTATTTTTTATCACAGATGCCAGTGATTTCTGTACTTAATAGAGCAGCTGACTCATACTGTTAAATCAGATAACAGATCTCACTTTCATGTTTTTAACCATGTTGGAGTTATGCAGAAATATAACTGAATGAAAATATGTGGAAAACAACGTTCCAGTTACATGCGGTCTTTCACTTTTTCCATATCATGCTATTATGATAGTTGTTCTCTGTGCACATCATTTGCCCCATGTTTTCAGTTTAGAATAAAGAAAATGCTTTAAAAAGAGACCAAACTAATCAATAAAAGAAGTAATTATTTCAGTGTTTTACTTTTTTCCCAAATGAACACATATTGTATGTTTAATCCCTTGTACATTTCTGTTTACCTCCAGTATTGTTGCTTGGTTGGAGGTAGTAAATAAATTGAAAGTTTTTCAGTATAAGACAGAGGGAAGAGCTATCAGATACATGCCCAAGATATTTTATTATGCTTAGAATTTTTCTAGCAATGTTGATTTATTATTAATCACAGTGATGATGTAGGAAGTGTGAATTGAGATTTAATAAAGCCATATAATTGCTAGCAATGACCTTGTCTGATGCAGTGCAATGATGAACCGCTAATTCGACATAATAAGGAAGCTGAGGTGTGCTTTCAAGATGCTTATCTGACATCCCAGGGACAGACACGTTCCTCATATCTTAATTGCAAATTGGGTATTATGTCTGGAAAAATGGGTGATTTTTCAGGGTTGAGAATTTACATAGCTTGTAACTTGAAGTCGTTCTTTATCACATACTGTAAATTACATTTTATTTTATTTCTTTTTTTTTTTTTTTTTTTTTTTTTTTTTTTTTTTTTTGGTGGGAGGGAAGGGGGGGGATGGGGGATGACAGTCCTCTTGCTGTGGTAAATATTTCTGTTACTAAAATAAACTGAAATAAACCTTTACCTCTTCAGCAGTCTAACTGTAACTCTTGGAACTGCAACACGAAACTTCCCAACAGTTTGAAAAAAACTGACATACTTTTTAAGCATAACAAGAAAATGATATGCCGTATATTATGTGAAAGCAAACAACACTGAAGAAGCAAAAACTACGAATGTGTAGAATGAAAAATCGTCTCAAGGTTTCAATATGAATACTGCAGGCGGCGGCTTGACGTCTTGAAGGCAAGGCCATTCCAAGGTCCCCGAGCGTACCAACGTCAAACTCTGATTACGAAGTTCTTGCTTCAATATCATATGATTATCACCCACTTGGCATTTCATCCATATGCAGGTGCGACAATAAATGTATTCCTACGAGCGTTCAGGGTTAGAAAGGTAATTAAATCAAGGAACAATTTCGTTAGAGAAACTTTCATGCCATGATAAAGTATGTTCACGAAGTTACAAGTGAAAGTGAAATGAATGAATCAAAATTGAATCGAGAATGCATTCAGAGCCGTCCTTGCTGTACCTTCACTTGACAGAATTCCGTGACTGCTTGGCGTTCAATAATATCGAAGTTTAATTAATTAGTTTGATTTAGACTAGACATTGACGATGAAGATGTAGAAGAGAACTTTGATTCTTGCATGTTCTCTCAAATTTCAGCCAAAGGATGGAAAGGAAACTTTAATAATGATTGTGCAATAACGTACTCCCCTCTCTCGGAAGCTGTAAACTCATACTGGTTATTTTTTCGAACTTATGAGAGACAAATAGCGTTTCCGCAAACATACAGCGAATAAGGAGAGATTGGGAGGGGAGGGACACATACACACATACACACACACACACACACACACACACACACACACACACACACACACACACACACACAGAGAGAGAGAGAGAGAGAGAGAGAGAGAGAGAGAGAGAGAGAGAGAGAGAGAGAGAGAGAGAGGCACGAGGTAGAAATTGAGTGAAGAGGAACAAAATATGAGAACCCCACCTCAAAAAAAAAAAAAAAAAAAAAAAAAAATCCAGTGATTCGTGTCCGTTTGTGTCAACACAGTTTTACAAAGCAGTTGCATGCTTATAAATGTGAATGAAAGGCAAAATCTTTGACCTGTTACCCAAGAGCACACAGCTGCTTGGATCATAAACATGTTTTATTCATTGGCTAATCTTGAAAAAATAAAAATAGAGTTATTGAATCTTTCACAACTGACAAGATTGAAAAATAATTCAAATTAATCCAATGAATAAATGAAAATGAAACAATAATTAGATATTGAATTTAAGCCCGTATCCCATGAAAAATATCTTCAGGTCACCGATTTCAAAAGAACGTGTTTCAGTATCCCATTAAAGGAACCTGCATATAAACATAAATAAACTAAAGGCTTCCAGAAGTTATAGAATTTAGTAGTTTAAAGAAATGCGGAAATACTGATTTTGTCCCAAAATTACAACGACAAAAACAGAACAGTAATAACGGTAATCATAATATGGATTATGATAATGACAATAATGATGATGATAGTGATAAATTGCAAATAATGATAATGAAAATTATAGGATGATAATGATGATAAGGATAACAACATCAATAATTGTAACTGATAATAATGATAATGATGATAATAATGACGATAATAATAATAATAATGATAATAATAATAGTAATAATGATGATAATGATAATGATAATAAAGATAATGATAATGATAAT
>NC_091552.1:2780884-2783647 GCF_042767895.1 Penaeus vannamei
TATCCCATATTACTTTTCCATAGGTAGTCGATGTGGTCTTTACAACGACCCGCACATCATAACCTTTGATATCTACCGGTACGACTGGCACGGCACCTGCAACTATTCAATTGCCCAGAGCGATCTGTCCTACGACCCCCGGACAGGTGTGTTCAGCGATTTCCAGCCTTGTAACCGCCGCGCCTCTTGCTTGGACACGACCACGTTTCGGGACAATCCGAACACCATCATCACCTTGTCCAGCAGATCCAATAACACGGTCAGTAGCCATTTCCCATCACGATATCAAGAAAGCCATTGAATCTGTTCTCTTTTTCCGTCGCTCTTCTCTTTGTTTATATATTCATTAAATGTACTTTTTCATATACTAAACACTAACAGATAATAGTAAATGGCGAAGATTTCGTCATACCCAAAACCGGGATCGTGCCAGTCATATCATCCGGCCCGACGACCCACCCAGTCCTAGTGTGGCAGAGCGACGGTTGTGTCATCCTCTTCGGCGCTTCCAAGATCATGGTGAGAGAAACCGACTTATTAAGAAAGATGAAATAAAGATCCTAGTCTGAGACATAACCTTTTTGAAAAATGAATTATGGACTGCAGATTTGATTTGTTTTATCCCAGTTACTACTTAACAACTGCACTACACTTTACATTATGGCCGTTAGCTTAAGCACTGTCGCTCCTCCATGCACGTCTGGGCCTACCCTAGCCATACGGACAGTCTAGACGGTCTGTGCGGACACTTCAACTTCCATCCAGGAGACGAATTCAGAGACAGGACCGGGCATCAGCACCCTCTCTCATACCGTCCGTATGCCTTCCCGTATTCCTGGATGGTACGTGTTTTGTAGACGAACTTATTTGTCCTTGCGTGAAAGGAGCGGGGGATGCATAGACCTACATACGTACAAGTATTTGTGTGTGTGAGTGAGAGAGAAAGAGAGGGAGAGGGAGAGGGAGAGGGAGAGGGAGAGGGAGAGGGAGAGGGAGAGGGAGAGGGAGAGGGAGAAGGAGAAGGAGAAGGAGAAGGAGAAGGAGAGGGAGAGGGAGAGGGAGAGGGAAAGGGAGACGCAGAGGGAGAGAGAGAGAGAGAGAGAGAGAGAGAGAGAGAGAGAGAGAGAGAGAGAGAGAGAGAGAGAGAGAGAGAGAGAGCGAGTGGAAGTGAACCACATTCCTTGTAAAATCCTTTGCTTTATTTCAGACTTACGATCAAAAAAACAAACAATGCCTCAGATTAAGACAAACACCTTGCATGGACTGCCAAGAAGCAACAGTAGGTTTCAAATACGTTGTTGCTTTGAAAAAAAAAAAAAAAAAAAAAAAAAAAAAACATTTTGGTTTACACAATGCGTTTTTAATATCATGATGTTACAGTGCAGGTCATGGGTTCAGAATTTCTCCCTTTCTCCATTGGTCTTCCTGTTTCTAATTCCCATTTTATGCCGTATAAACATCTCGAAATTTCCGTTTTATTTTTTAGAGAGTTTTAGCCCTCCTGTATTAACAAGCCTTCTATCCTTCATGATCTTTTAATCATCCTTAATATCTAATCCTTCTAATCTTACCGACCTACAACCTAATCGCAATCTTAACCTGCAGAGCGACCCGTGTCATGCAGACCAGGACGCGCGTGACGAGTACGCTGTCATGTGCGAAAGGTTTCTCTCGGACGCGGCAGTTGGCCAGACGGAGGTCCTCGCCTATCACATCGGTAAGAAAGTATTTTATAGCGCGCTTGCTTGCACAGTGAAGGTGAGTCACAGGCGGATGCGGATATGTACATACACACCCACACATACATATAATCACTCATATATGTGTGTGTATGTATATATATATATATATATATATATATATATATATATATATATATATATATATATATATATGTGTGTGTGTGTGTGTGTATGTGTGTAAATATATATGTACATGCAGTACATGCATGCATATATATATATATATATATATATATATATATATATATATATATATATATATATATATATATATATGTGTGTGTGTGTGTGTGTGTGTGTGTGTGTGTGTGTGTGTGTGTGTGTGTGTGTGTGTGTGTGTGTGCGTGTGTGTGTGCGTGCTAGATTATTTTCCATTGGATATCAATTTTAAACACTCCTGTCTAACAAAGCGAAACACAGGAAAATGCAAATAACTCAGCAACTTGCCAAAAATACTGAGCTTACCAGCATTTCTTTTTAACACTATTCCACGTTCCTGTAATTCTGTCTCCCACTGACTCACAGAAACGTGCATCTTTGACGTGTGTTTGATGAGCCAAGAAGGAGCTAACTTAACGACGGTCGAAGAGTGGCTCGAGGAACTGCGCCGCATTTTGAAGATGATTGTCGACGTAGAAAACGGATCGTTTGGTAGTTGGAATATCAAAGAAAATGGGATTTGGGGTGCGTAGAGCGCCAGCATAGAAAATGGGAAATGGAAAGTGGAATCTCTGTAGAAAATGGGATTTTGGGTGCGTAGACCGCCAGCATAGAAAATGGGAAATGGAAAGTGGAATCTCTGTAGGAAATGAGATTTTGGGTACGTAGAGCATAATTAGAAGATGAGTTTCTTGGTAGGTGGATTTTGGAGAAAGGGGAGCATCCAATAGAAATGCGATTTTTTGGAAGGTGGAATCTCAACAAAGAAAATGGGTTAGGTAGGTGGAGCCAAGGTCTATATACTTATTTAGGCGTCGGTGGAGCCTCAGTGCTGAAAATACGTTTCATGGTAGAATGGTAT
>NC_091552.1:2784147-2786647 GCF_042767895.1 Penaeus vannamei
CTACAAGAAACTCATCTTCTAATTATGCTCTACGTACCCAAAATCCCATTTTCTATACTGGCGCTCTACGTACCCAAAATCCCATTTTCTACAGAGATTCCACTTTCCATTTCCAATTTTCTATACTGACGCCCTACGTACCCAAAATCCCATTTTCTACATATTCCACTTTCCATTTCCCATTTTCTATAGTGACGCTCTACGTACCCAAAATCCCATTTTCTACAGAGATTCCACTTTCCATTTCCCATTTTCTATGCTGGCGCTCTACGCACCCCAAATCCCATTTTCTTTGATATTCCAACTACCAAACGATCCGTTTTCTACGTCGACAATCATCTTCAAAATGCGGCGCAGTTCCTCGAGCCACTCTTCGACCGTCGTTAAGTTAGCTCCTTCTTGGCTCATCAAACACACGTCAAAGATGCACGTTTCTGTGAGTCAGTGGGAGACAGAATGTGTTTCACTTTGTTAGACAGGAGACTTACCTAGCTGTGTGTGTGTGCGTGCGCGCATATACATATATTTATATATGCATGTGTGTGTGTGTGTGGAGGGTGTAACACACACACACACACACACACACACACACACACACACACACACACACACACACACACATATATATATATATATATATATATATATATATGCATGTATGTATGTACTGCATGTACATATATATTTACACATACACACACACACACACACACACACACACACACACACACATATACACACACACACACACACACACACACATATATATATATATATATACATACACACATACATAAATATTTGTGTATACATACATACACACACACACAGACACACACACACAGACACACACACAGACACACACACATATATATATATATATATATATATATATATATATATATGTATATATTTATATGTATATATACATATATATATATACACACACAGACACACCACACACACACACATACACACACACACACACACACACACACACACACACACACACACACACACATATATATATATATATATATATATATATATATATATATATATATATATATATATATATTATGCATGTATGTATCTATCTACATATGTATATTTATATTTACATAAGCTTACAAGCAGCAGACTGGAGGTCATGGATAAATGAAATTGAAGGAAGTAAAGGAACTGAATATTACGCAAGCGCTGAACAGCTGTGTCGTGGCTGATTCTGGGCAAGGCTTCGAGTACAGTCCAAACCTTGAAAAAAGATAAATACGCGAACTGAAATCACAAAAAAGAATAAAGAAATAGAGGTAAGGCGCTTCATACAGATTATGCGGTGATTTAACACACTCAAATTCGAATTAAACGGCATGTTGTTTTGTCAAGTGGAACGAGATTCGAAACTGTTTCATTAGGGTCGAATCCTTCCCGCAAGAGGCTTAGAGAGAAGCGCTGTGGCCGGCGGGAAAATAAAAGTTCATGTTCATTCATTTTTGAAACTGTCCGGAAAAAAAAAAACGTGACAGTTTTTACGTTTCGGAGAGTTAAAAAAAAAAAAAAAAATCTTAGCGTAACATTACTTATTCAAAGGTTTGTAGTATCATTCATCTTATAATTTCTCTGATATCATTAATCAATGTCTTTATCAATCTCTTGCTTATCTATATCTCTGACTTAAAATAAAGTAACTTGAAGTTTTATTCGTCCATAGAAATAAAAACTGTAACTTGCATAGTTGTTACGAAATTAAACGAGTCCGTTTGTTTCCCTCCCCTAAGCCTTTTTTCTACACATGGTTGTATCATATGTAGTTTTCAGTGCATTTATACCTGCACATTTCACTCTCTAGTCCATCATGTTTCGTCTCCGAGTCTAAACGTAAGCTTGTACATGTATGAATGAACCAAATGTGGACGTCCACGCATCAGATCCCAGTAGGATTCGAAGCTGCGTTGTTGGAGTTTCGAAGCAGAATGCATTTTTTGTTTACTTCAGGGAACAGGAAAGATACTTTAAAAAACATACAAAATACACGGCATTTTGTATGTTTTTTTTTCTCTCTTTTTCGTGTGTAATGTCAAATTAATTTTCCATATTTCTTTATGCAGCGGGAGAACTGATATGCAGTTGTGTTCATTATAACTGCGAATTTATCTACTACTGCGTTTTGTTTGACCATAACAAGAGAAACCAGAAGTATCTCCATAATAACAACTCGAGGCCAGAACGAGCTCGTAACTACTTTGGGAAAAATAATATTTCCACTTATATATCTTCATTTTCTTTGCTTCTGAAAGATAATCTAATGTAATTTTATTTTTTCCCACTTTAGTTCCGAAACAAATGGTAACATAAACTTAGCACGGCGAACTGTTTCTCTAACCAACAGCTCTAGCTTCTTCACAGGAAATTTCCGCTCGAAATAATGTTTAGCGGAAACGTAGCGTTCTCGTGTGGAATGATATAGCAATTTAGCGCTCGCCACAGCCAGCTGGAATGG
>NC_091552.1:2789147-2791647 GCF_042767895.1 Penaeus vannamei
AGAGAGAGAGAGAGAGAGAGAGAGAGAGAGAGAGAGAGAGAGAGAGAGAGAGAGAGAGAGTCTTAAAGACGTCAAAAAAAAAAAAAAAAAAGAAAAACGAGGCGCTTACAATCGTGGTACGTACCCGGTTCTGCTCCCATCCGTCCTACGCATCAGAGTCGATAGAGACAACACCAATAATGACAATCGGTTTGTTATAATTGTGCCAGGCCCGACCCAATGAATTTTCATAAAATACAGATGCAGAAATACAGGCATGTCTGTCTATATATCTGATAGATATATACATTTAACCATCTATTTACCGGGTAGATATGCATGTCCAGACTGATAGACAATAGCCGAATGACAATAGTAATGAATAAAAATAGAAGGAAAACAAAAGGTAAACAAAAACAAAAAGATGGTATAAGATAATAAAGATGTAAAAAAAAAAAATGAATATTAAGTATGCGCATAGGTAAACACATACACGTGGAGTCAAAAGTAATAACGATAGAAACGAAATAAAGCCCTTTAAAAATGAAAGAAAAAAAAAAGGAAAGAACGAAAGAGAAGAATGAAAACAATACGGGGATTACACCAGAAGAACAAACAACACAAAAAGATAATATCAAACAGACACGGAATTTCAGTTCTCATGCCTCTCCTGACAATAACTCATTCGTATTGGCATCAAAGGCATAACAGGATTAAGCAATTGCTGGCGTGACAAACAAGGCATAGAAGAGGGAGGCTTGGGGGAAAGAAAGAGGGAGAGAATAATGATAATGATGATGATGATGACTCGTGCCATTATTGTCATGCCGTTATGCCGTTTGTGTAAGCTGGATGCCGGGGATGATTGTAGGATTTCTCATTGTTTGTAAAATATTAACGGTCAGTGTGATGTACCAGTGTTTTTGGGCAATGTTGTTGTCGCGGTTGGCTCAACTGTACAGGCCAGTGCCGGATAATATGAATATTTCAGTTAGATATGTTTGTTCCCATTACTGAATAGTATCGCCTATTAGCAATTAAAATTTCAAACGCTTTTGTGGTTTTATGAGTTACGTCTATGGCTAGTGGCCAGGAAGGAATCAAATAACTGATGTAATAAAAATAATATGAAAGATATGAAACTAGGGAGAAATTGAATTTGAAGTCTACTGGTGTGACTGGGTTTCAGTTTATCAACACATTAATAACCTTTGAGCATATGTGTGTCTTCATGTACTTGCATTTGTGTGTATGTGCATATGTTTATGGAAGAGTACGTATAGCATGTGCACGTATGTGTTTGGGTACGTGTGTACGAGAATGGCTGGGGTTACGTGTAAGAGTAGGCGTGTATATGTGTCCATAAATATGATTATCTTGATAGACTTCCTCATCAACACAGCCACCCCCCCCCTAAAAAAAGAGAGAGGGAGAGAGAAGGAAAAAAAGGAAAGAAAAGGGTGACAGCGTATTATCCTGACGAACCCCTGACTTTCGTCTACCTATCGAGGTGTCTGGGCTAGTTATAGCCGCAAGATTTCCATTGCGTGTTATCCCATTTTCTTTCAATGAAAACTAAAAGAAAAAGTGTTTATGATGTGGGGAGACTTTACTAAAGCAAATAATCTTTTCCATTTTCGTATTTCCAAGTGTAGAAAACTGGAAATAGAAATATGTATCTTGTAATATAAAGTAAATGAAAAGATAAATATAAAACAATCCGACTTTTGTTTCCCATTCATAAGAGAGTATAACTATAAGAAAGATCAGAGTTTTGGTCACTGAGGATTCGAACCAGCGTTATGAGGAGGATTCGAAATAGCTTACTCGAACAATATTCTAAAACACATTTTCATTTTCGCTTTTGTTACAATGCACACTAACCTGTCGCTATCTATCTGCGCAGTTATGTGTGCCTTATTTCTGGGATTTTGAATATTGCTTTAGTATATATCCAACAGAATTTGCAAGCATAATAAAGCATAATAACCTGCGCGTGTTCAATTTTCAGCAAGTTCCTCTGCTTTATGCGGTTCTGTTGTCTCCATACTAAAATGAGTGAATGGCAACTTCATTCACGTATGGTGGCATAAAAAGCGTAAAAAGAATACGGCATCTAAATTCCTAAGAATTCTATATATATATATATATATATATATATATATATATATATATATATATATATATATATATATATATATATAGGGAGAGGGATGCAATTTCCGGTGGTTATTAGTGAGACAATATATATCTTCCAATCCGCTGGCACAGACATTTTTCTACACTTCCACATAACTAGCGAAAAGTAGAACAGGGATGAAATAACAACAATCCCAAGATATCACTAATAACAAATTGATATATAAAAATATACGTACCAAGGTAGACGTGGTTTAAAAATACAAAAGAGAAAAAGGAACAAAGGCAAGCAAAGAAAGTTAAAAAATAGTAAAAATAGTAAATGAAAATATTAACAATATTCACAGTTGTAGTTGTAGTTCTAGTATTATAATGATGAGTA
>NC_091552.1:2809147-2813000 GCF_042767895.1 Penaeus vannamei
TGTGTGTGTGTGTGTGTGCGTATTTCAAAAGTTTTATAGATCAGAATTTATCATATGAAAATGACATATAAAAGCGTAATACTGTAATAAAAAGGCAATAGAGAGTATCTAGGTAGATTTTATGTTTACGGACACTCAGGCATAGTAGGGTTTATTACACACTTCAACTCATTACTGTGTTAGTGTTCATTTCAACTATTATTCTGTTGATAGTGTTACACAAATTAAAGGCAAGATTATATTGTTTTCCATAGACTTCACTGTCCATCTGTCTGTCTGTCAGTTATAGAAATATGTAAGAAAACGGACTTTGAAAATTGTAAAGAATGTAGAAATTGCCTAAATGGTTGTTATGATAGTTAGCACCAATAACGTGCGTAGTAATAGTTAGAGACGAACTAAAACCTCGAGACTGGAGCATGGAAATCCTTGTCATTCTCATATCCACATATACAGCTTATAATTATCCGATTTCTTGCGCGTACGAAAAGGGATTTTTTTTTTTATACAGCTTATAATTATCCGATTTCTTGCGCGTACGAAAAGGGATTTTTTTTTTTTATACAGCTTATAATTATCCGATTTCTTGCGCGTACGAAAAGGGAATTTTTTTTTTTCTTATACAGCTTATAATTATCCGATTTCTTGCGCGTACGAAAAGGAATTTTTTTTTTTATAAAGCTTATAATTATCCGATTTCTTGCGCGTACGAAAAGGGATTTTTTTTTTTTTATACAGCTTATAATTATCCGATTTCTTGCGCGTACGAAAAGGAATTTTTTTTTTTATAAAGCTTATAATTATCCGATTTCTTGCGCGTACGAAAAGGGATTTTTTTTTTTATAAAGCTTATAATTATCCGATTTCTTGCGCGTACGAAAAGGGATTTTTTTTTTTATAAACATAATTATCCGATTTTTGGGTACGAAAAGGGTTTTTATACACATAATTATCCGATTTCTTGCGCGTACGAAAAGGGATTTTTTTTTTTTTTATACAGCTTATAATTATCCGATTTCTTGCGCGTACGAAAAGGGATTTTTTTTTTCTTATACAGCTTCTAATTATCCGATTTCTTGCGCGTACGAAAAGGGATTTTTTTTTTTTTTTTATAAAGCTTATAATTATCCGATTTCTTGCGCGTACGAAAAGGAATTTTTTTTTTATAAAGCTTATAATTATCCGATTTCTTGCGCGTACGAAAAGGGATTTTTTTTTTTATAAATCCGATTTCTTGGGTACAAAAGGGATTTTTTTTTATAAAGCATAATTATCCGATTTCTTGGCGTACGAAATTTTTTTTTTTTATACACATAATTATCCATTTTGCGTACGAAAAATTTTTTTTTTATAAAGCTTATAATTATCCGATTTCTTGCGCGTACGAAAAGGGATTTTTTTTTTATAAAAATAATTATCCGATTTCTTGCGCGTACGAAAAGGGTTTTTTTTTTTTATACAGCTTATAATTATCCGTTTCTTGCGCGTACGAAAAGGAATTTTTTTATAAAGCTTTTATCCATTTCTTGCGCGTACGAAAAGGGATTTTTTTTAAGCTTAGATTATCCGATTTCCCGTCGAAAAATTTTTTTTTTTATAAAGCTTATAATTATCCGATTTCTTGCGCGTACGAAAAGGGATTTTTTTTTTTATAAAGCTTATAATTATCCGATTTCTTGCGCGTACGAAAAGGGATTTTTTTTTTTATAAAGCTTATAATTATCCGATTTCTTGCGCTCAAAAGGGATTTTTTTTTAAAGCTTATAATTATCCGATTTCTTGGCGTACGAAAAGGGATTTTTTTTTATAAAGCTTATAATTATCCGATTTCTTCCTACGAAAGGGATTTTTTTTTTAACATTATAATTATCCGATTTCTTGCGCGTACGAAAAGGAATTTTTTTTTTTATAAAGCTTATAATTATCCGATTTCTTGCGCGTACGAAAAGGGATTTTTTTTTTTATAAAGCTTATAATTATCCGATTTCTTGCGCGTACGAAAAGGAATTTTTTTTTTATAAAGCTTATAATTATCCGATTTCTTGCGCGTACGAAAAGGGATTTTTTTTTTTATAAAGCTTATAATTATCCGATTTCTTGCGCGTACGAAAAGGAATTTTTTTTTTTATAAAGCTTATAATTATCCGATTTCTTGCGCGTACGAAAAGGGATTTTTTTTTTTATAAAGCTTATAATTATCCGATTTCTTGCGCGTACGAAAAGGGATTTTTTTTTTTTTATACAGCTTATAATTATCCGATTTCTTGCGCGTACGAAAAGGGAATTTTTTTTTTTTTTTTATAAAGCTTATAATTATCCGATTTCTTGCGCGTACGAAAAGGGATTTTTTTTTTTATAAAGCTTATAATTATCCGATTTCTTGCGCGTACGAAAAGGGATTTTTTTTTTTATACAGCTTATAATTATCCGATTTCTTGCGCGTACGAAAAGGGATTTTTTTTTTTTTTTTTTTATACAGCTTATAATTATCCGATTTTTTGCGCGTACGAAAAGGGAAAAAATTAGCGAATATAACTATAGCGTCATCGTTATCGTTTTGCGCTGTGCAATTCTGTTAGATTATAAGGAACATTCAGTTTGCTCGAATAAACAGAAGAGCAGCGGCTTTTTCCAGCACTATTAACATTATATCATGGATAATTAATTTTTCAAAGCAATCGCGGTGTGTTTGCCGAGGAACAAACATTCTTACTTTCTTTGTTCTTCCTCTTAATTACTTCTTAATTACTTTGTTCTTCCTCTTAATTACTTTGTTCTTCCTCTTAATTACTTTGTTCTTCCTCTTAATGACTTTGTTCTTCCTCTTAATTACTTTGTTCTTCGTCTTAATTACTTCTTAATTACTTTGTTCTTCCTCTTAATTACTTCTTAATTACTTTGTTCTTCCTCTTAATTACTTTGTTCTTCCTCTTAATTACTTATTAATTACTTTGTTCTTCCTCTTAATTACTTTGTTCTTCCTCTTATTTACTTATTAATTACTTTGTTCTTCATCTTAATTACTTTGTTCTTCCTCTTAATTACTTTGTTCTTCCTCTTAATTACTTCTTAATTACTTTGTTCTTCCTCTTAATTACTTCTTAATTACTTTGTTCTTCCTCTTAATTACTTCTTAATTACTTTGTTCTTCCTCTTAATTACTTTGTTCTTCCTCTTAATTACTTCTTAATTACTTTGTTCTTCCTCTTAATTACTTCTTAATTACTTTGTTCTTCCTCTTAATTACTTCTTAATTACTTTGTTCTTCCTCTTAATTACTTCTTAATTACTTTGTTCTTCCTCTTAATTACTTTGTTCTTCCTCTTAATTACTTATTAATTACTTTGTTCTTCCTCTTAATTACTTTGTTCTTCCTCTTAATTACTTCTTAATTACTTTGTTCTTCCTCTTAATTACTTTGTTCTTCCTCTTAATTACTTTGTTCTTCCTCTTAATTACTTTGTTCTTCCTCTTAATTACTTTGTTCTTCCTCTTAATTACTTCTTAATTACTTTGTTCTTCCTCTTAATTACTTTGTTCTTCCTCTTAATTACTTATTAATTACTTTGTTCTTCCTCTTAATTACTTTGTTCTTCCTCTTATTTACTTATTAATTACTTTGTTCTTCATCTTAATTACTTTGTTCTTCCTCTTAATTACTTATTAATTACTTTGTTCTTCCTCTTAATTACTTTGTTCTTCCTCTTAATTACTTATTAATTACTTTGTTCTTCCTCTTAATTACTTTGTTTTTCCTCTTAATTACTTCTTAATTACTTTGTTCTTCCTCTTAATTACTTCTTAATTACTTTGTTCTTCCTCTTAATTACTTTGTTCTTCCTCTTAATTACTT
>NC_091552.1:2828500-2831000 GCF_042767895.1 Penaeus vannamei
ATTCATTCATATAAGAAGACAAGTTTTAAAATAGTGTTAATCCAGATGTTTAGGGAAGTATCAGTTCTCCAGACTGACGATACTGATTGTACGTCAAATCTAAAATTATCATGTTAGATTATCAGACACTTTGCAACTGCTCAATGTGGCAAAGTCAACTCTGAGAAAGATGTGGTTATTGTCTGCAATATCTCTCTTCATCTTCACTTAACTACAATCTCATTCTCTGGCTTACCACAAGGTAATGTTCTAAGGCCTATGTTACTTGTTCTTGTAAGCAGATCTAACTTAACGTCCACTATATGTCCTATGGAATATGACATGTGAATCCAATGTTGTTCGAATTTCATATCACATAGTTATGAATTATATGCCGTAGCGTAGTGATTACATAGCACTATTTTGATGCATTTGGATGCCTTGATGCCCTTCAGGATAACCTAAACAGGGTTATGCTAAAAAGAGATATAAAATACACGAGATTTGATTCAGGATTTCGTACAGTACTTATTGTTGTGGAAGGTTCTAGAAGATAGGCCTATGTACACGCCACTATTTTGGGATTCCAATCAGTTGTCTGGGAGATCTAGTTGCTAAAACCCCGAAGAGAGAATATGTCAATGAATGAATGGTGGAAGGATTAGTATATGGATGTTAGCATCTTGACCTTTGACCCTAAGAAAAATATATTGGTTTTTAGGCCTTGAACTTCCGGTCTCTCACGACCTAACCGTTTAGCGTTTCATATTCAAAAAAAATCTTATGTATATATATATATATATATATATATATATATATATATATATATATATATATATATATAGAGAGAGAGAGAGAGAGAGAGAGAGAGAGAGAGAGAGAGAAAGAGAGAGAGAGAGAGAATATTACCTTTGATAAAAAAAAAAAAAAAATAACACTTTCGGTAGTTATATTCAATCGATTTCGTTCTTGGTTACCTACAAAAATGGTATATTGAAAAAGCAATTTATGGACTTGTTTTGTTTTAAAAGGTTTATTGTCTTTTAATACCCGTACCGCTATAAAATTTGTTACGCAGAATTTTAATGAAATTGGGACATTGTCGGTCTACAGAGGTTATTATTATTATTTTTTATTTTTATTACGATTTGGATGTATTCCATATCACCATCACTAAGAATACTGTGAAAGAAAATTGGCCGTTTTGATTCTCTCAAAACGGCAATGATAAACAATATCAAACAATAAAGAAGAAAGATGAAGAGAGAGAAAAAGAGAGAGAGAAAGAGAGAGAGAGAGAGAAAAAAAAAATTACGAAAGCGAAATAGACCGCTCGGCCTTAAGCGGATTCCTCCCTCCCCCTCCCCCCTCCCCCCTCCCCTCCCTACCCTCCCACCCACACCCCTAAAAAAAAAAAAGAAAAAAAAAAAAAAAAAAAAAGCATACCAAAGCAGAAGTCGGTCTGAAGGGAAAACGTCCGCGTGAGAGAGTATATCCTCAGCGCTCGCAGACCTCAGGACCGAGACCAATTTATCTCCCCCCCCAAGACGCATGGCCGAGGGACCGCAATCACCAGATGCTCCTGCAGGAAGGGATCGTGGAGGGGGTGAAGGGGGGGGTAAGGAGGGGGATGGAGAGGGAAAGGGAGGAGGGTGGGGGAGGAGGGTAGGGAGGGAGGAGGGTGAGGGAGGGAGGGTGGAGGAAGGAGGAGGGAGGGAGGAGGAGAGAGGATGGAGGGGGTGTAGGGTGGGGAGGGAGGGAAAGGGGGTGACGGGGAGGAGGGAGAGAGGAGGGAGAGGGAAAAGCGGGTGAAAGGGGAGGGAGGAAGGAGGGATGGAGGGGGTGGAGGGAGGAGGGAGGGGTTGGTAGAAGGAGGGAGTGGGGGTGGAGGAGAGGAAGGAGGGGGAGGAGGGAGGGGAAGTGAGAAGAAGGCGGAAGGAAGGAGTGGAGGGAGGGAGGAGGGAGGGGAGAGGGAGAAGGGAGGGGTGGGGGAAGAGGAGGGAGAGAGTGGAGGAAGGAGGAGGAGGGGGTGGATGAGAGGAAAGTGGAGGGTGGGGAGAGAGGGGGAGAAAGGAGGAGGGAGGGAGGAAGGAGGATGGAGGGAGTAGGAGGAGGAGGGTGGAGGGTGGAGAGGGAGGTGGAAAGGAAAGAGAGAGGAGGGGAAGGGAGGGAGGAGAGGAAGGAGGAGGAGGAGAGGTAGGAGGAGGGGTGGAGGAGAGGAGAGTGGAGGATGGGGAGAGGGGGAGAGGAAGGAGGAGGGGGAGAGGGAAGGAGGAGGAGGGAGGGAGGAAGGAGGAGGAGGAGGTAGGAGGAGGGAGGGAAAGGAGGGTGGAAGGAGGAGGAGGAGAGAGGAAAGGAGGAAGGAGGGAGGAGATCTTCGAAAGGGGAAAGGAAGAGGGAGGAGGGAGGATAGGTTAAAGGAGGGAGGGGGTGGGGTAGGTAGGAAGAGAGAAAAGGAAGACTTCATGATTCCTCCTTAAGGCTTGTAAGGAATTCGTTGGGGGAAGGATTTCAGTCCCTG
>NC_091552.1:2836000-2838500 GCF_042767895.1 Penaeus vannamei
GCACACACACATACACTTACACACACACACACAGTCACACACACACACACACACATACACACAATCACACAGACACACACACACACACACACACATACACACACAAACACACATACACACGTATACTCACTTGAACATCATCTGGTTCTACATTTTCTATTGTTTATGAAAAAATATCTTTCTCTCTCACTTTTTATCTGTGAGAGTTATCTCTCGACATGACGCAAAATTAAAAAAAGGTAACTCCTTAAATTCTTCTGTGGGAAAAAAAGGAAGAAGAAAGAAAGAGAGAGAGAGAAAAAAAAAGGTTTTAACAATGAATATTAGTTTTAATTCGATCTGTTACAATGGATATTCAAGATTTTAAGATTTAGCTTTAATTCCATGTGTTACCATGGGTATTCTTGGCTGTGACATACTGTCTGATTTATTCTGCTTCCAAATCTCTCCCCCCCCCCCGTGTGTGCAAGGAATGGCCGGGGTGACCATCCACTGGCAGCGCGCAGGATCGAACGCAGGTCAGCAAGATTGCTTGACCAGCACGTTAACCACTGCGCCAGTCACATTGTATTTATTTATATATGTACATTTGCATATTCAGTTCATACAGTAGATATACCTGTCTCTCTTATTTATATTTTCTTTTATGTAGGAAAAGTACGAATAGGAATGAATAATCTAATCTATGAAATGTAATAGTTGGGCTTCGAATGCCCCATCTTCATAAGAATTTCGTTAATTTACCCAGAGCTAATAGCATTACTAATAGCATTTTCTACATGACTGAATTATTCATTTGCATTCATATATTTACTCCGTGTAAAAGTCGAGTCTCATGTTGACCTCCCCGCCCTGTGGCTCTTAGGAACACTTTTAGGCATTGCAAAGTGGTTTACAGTGTAACGGAATGTGAGAGTTACTCCTGGTATATATGCATGTAGGTATGAATGTATGTGTGTGTGTGTGTGTGTGTGTGTGTGTGTGTGCGTGTGTGTATGTGTGTGTGTGTGTGTGTGTGTGTGTGTGTGTATGTATGTGTGCGTGTGTGCATTTACGTATGTGTGTGTATGTGTAGGTGTGTGTGTGTGTGTGTGTGTGTGTGTGTGTGTGTGTGTGTGTGTGTGTGTGTGTGTGTGTGTGTGTGTGTGTGTGTGTGTGTGTGTGTGTGTGTGTGTGTATGTGTGTGTTTGTATGTGTGTGTGTGTGTGCGCGCGTGTGTGTAGGCATGTATTTATACGTGTGTACACAGAATACTTTGTAAGTTATGAGCATATCTAATTCATCAAATCTTCCCCAAGTACATGCTTTATCCCTGCGTAAGTATTCAACAAACTTGAAGTCTGACAGCAAGAAAACCTCTCGCGAAGATGGCTTGGAGACGACACGACTTGCGCCGACACTGTCCTAACCAGGACTTCGCTCAGGGTTAACTAACAACTTGTCCAACTTCCGGGAAGTTTTTGACGACCTGCGGGCAGACTGCGGGATCGAGGACGCGGCAAGTTGTTTCGGGAAGTTGTCCTGCAAGATGGGCTTTCGTATCTCGGGCCGAATAAAAGCTTTTGTGAAAATTAGTGGAACGGGAATGTTTGTTTACATAGACGTACGTACGCACCCATGTAAACAAATACACGTGTGTGATGATTTATCTATCTGTATCTATATTATCTATTTTCATACATGTATAGCTGTGCGTGTGGGTGGAGGAGGTCTGTGTGTGTGTGTATTTACGATGTATTTGTATTATAGCAAATATCTAGCTCTTTAAAATATGGAAAAGGTGAGCGAGTAAAAATTTCACGCGAGACTGGGTCAGTCCTGGAGCCACGGCCGGTGGATGCTCTTCTAATGACCTGATCCACTCCATCCACTTCCGTTGCTCCACTTTCCACTGACGCTCCACCACCAATCCGCCAATCCACTCCTAGAATTCGCTTATCGAATCTCGGTCTGTCTGTCTGTCTGTCTATTTGTCTGTCTGTCTGTCCCTCTCTCTGTCTCTCTGTCCCTCTCTCTCTCTCCCTTTCCTTTTCCTTTTCTCTGTCTCTCTCTCGCTCTCTCCCTCCCTCCCTTCCGCTCTCTCTCTCTCTCTCTCTCTCTCTCTCTCTCTCTCCCTTCCTCTCTCTCTCTCTCTCTCTCTCTCTCTCTCTCTCTCTCTCACTCTCTCTCTCTCTCTCTCTCTCTCTCTCTCTCTCTCTCCCTCACTCCCTCTCCCTCTCTCTCTTTTTTTTTCTTTTTTTTTCCACGGGGCATGTCTCTATCTCAACTTTATATACACGGTGGTATGAGCCAAAAATCTTTCTTCATTTTGCAGGGACGCTGGTGACTCCAAGAATTATATACCTGGTCGAAAACCCCCACAATGCAGAAAGGAAATTTATTGAAAAGTGAGACAACAGGTTCGACGACCTCCTGAAATTTTATCCGAAATTCTCATATTTCTTTAAATCTCGTTTGTGCATTTTGGCTTTTATCCGAAATTCTCATATTTCTATAAATC
>NC_091552.1:2858500-2861000 GCF_042767895.1 Penaeus vannamei
GGGCGAGGGGGACGGTGAAGGGGATGCTGAGAGGGACGCTGAGAGGGACGCTGAGGGGGGCGCTGAGAGGGACGCTGAGGGGGGCGCTGAGAGGGACGCTGAGAGGGACACTGAGAGGGACGCTGAGAGGGACGCTAAGGGGGGCGCTGAGAGGGACGCTGAGAGGGGCGCTGAGAGGGACGCTGAGAGGGGCGCTGAGAGCGACGCTGAGGAGGGCGCTGAGAGGGACGCTGAGAGGGACGCTGAGAGGGACGCTGAGAGGGACGCTGAGAGGGACGCTGAGAGGGGCGCTGAGAGGGACGCTGAGAGGGGCGCTGAGAGGGACGCTGAGAGGGACGCTGAGAGGGACGCTGAGAGGGGCGCTGAGAGGGGCGCTGAGAGGGACACTGAGAGGGACGCTGAGAGGGGCGCTGAGAGGGACGCTGAGAGGGGCGCTGAGAGGGACGCTGAGAGGGGCGCTGAGAGGGACGCTGAGAGGGACGCTGAGAGGGACGCTGAGAGGGACGCTGAGAGGGGCGCTGAGAGGGACGCTGAGAGGGGCGCTGAGAGGGGCGCTGAGAGGGACACTGAGAGGGACGCTGAGAGGGGCGCTGAGAGGGACACTGAGAGGGACGCTGAGAGGGGCGCTGAGAGGGACGCTGAGAGGGGCGCTGAGAGGGACGCTGAGAGGGACACTGAGAGGGACGCTGAGAGGGGCGCTGAGAGGGACGCTGAGAGGGGCGCTGAGAGGGACGCTGAGAGGGACGCTGAGAGGGACGCTGAGAGGGGCGCTGAGAGGGACGCTGAGAGGGACGCTGAGAGGGACGCTGAGAGGGGCGCTGAGAGGGGCGCTGAGAGGGGCGCTGAGAGGGGCGCTGAGAGGGACGCTGAGAGAGACGCTGAGAGGGACGCTGAGAGGGGCGCTGAGAGGGACGCTGAGAGAGACGCTGAGAGGGACGCTGAGAGGGGCGCTGAGAGGGACGCTGAGAGAGACGCTGAGAGGGACGCTGAGAGGGACGCTGAGAGGGACGCTGAGAGGGACGCTGAGAGGGGCGCTGAGAGGGACGCTGAGAGAGACGCTGAGAGGGACGCTGAGAGGGGCGCTGAGAGGGGCGCTGAGAGGGACGCTGAGAGGGACGCTGAGAGAGACACTGAGAGGGACGCTGAGAGGGGCGCTGAGAGGGACGCTGAGAGGGACGCTGAGAGGGACGCTGAGAGGGGCGCTGAGAGGGACGCTGAGGGGGGCGCTGAGAGGGGCGCTGAGAGGGACGCTGAAAGGGGCGCTGAGAGGGACGCTGAGAGGGACGCTGAGAGGGACGCTAAGGTAGACGCTGAGGGGAACTGATTAATAGCGGGGGACATTTTGCGCCGAAGGAAAGACAGGAATCAAAAATCTGTCTTGGGTGTCGGAGGTGGGAAAGAGGTCAGGAGAGATGAGAGGGAGATGTGGTCAGAAACTGAATTATATATATAGACGTGTAAGTAAATCAGTGAAAAGACGAAACGTAAATAAGCACACACATACATATATGCATGTGTGTGTATGTGTGTGTGTATGTGTGTGTGTGTGTATGTGTGTGTACTTAAAACACGCACGCACACACACACACATATATATAATCATTAGTATTAGAGATCATCAATTCATGTAAAAAGTGAAGATGCTCTACAGGGTACTCATGAATTATTGATATTAAGTGATTAAAATTCCAATATTTAAGTCTGACCTTACTTTTGTACTATAAAGTCGTTTTTTTTGTTAAATATCATGTTACCACCAAAGATTCCCAATAATATGTTTAATTTGTAATAATAAATCGCTTTAATCTTATCATTTGTACTGTTTCCTGCTAATTTACATTTTCACTTCATGTTTAATTACAGTTCTCTTTGAAATTGTGTAATTTTTTATAAACTTAAGCCCAGATGTGAATTCCTTTATCTTTGGACATTAATTAATACAATATTTTTTAATGAACTCTTGTTTTTATTGCCTTGATTAATGTAAAACCTGCTAACATTATCGTAACATTTTTTTTAAATATGTATATTGTAAACTGAGGAATATACGTTTTTTTTTTCAAATCCTGTTACGGTTAATTTTTGTCTACACTGAAGATGTGAGTGTTGAACACTTGAAACGTTTTGTTCTGCATCTAAAGATTAAAAAGAAGAAACATATTTGTTCTCACACACACACACACACACACACACACACACACACACACACACACACACACACACACACACATATATATATATATATATATATATATATATATATATATATATATATATATATATATATATATGTATGAATGTATGTATGTATGCACACACGCACACGCACGCACACATACACACATATATATACACATAAACACACATAAATATATATAGAGATATTATCTAGCAAGTTAGCCATCTCGTGCATGGGAATGAGTGTGCTTACATGTGCGCAGTGTGTACACAGGACGAGCACAAATACCAGAAGATCCCCCCCCCCCCCATTTCCCGGGCT
>NC_091552.1:2863500-2873500 GCF_042767895.1 Penaeus vannamei
GATTATTCTATAAAACACGTTCTAGAGGTTTACACACGCACACATATGCTGAATCCAGTGGCCACGAGTAGTATTCTTCCTAACTATTTAGATGTGTTTTGAAATCGCCACATATACATTACAGTCCCTTCCTGAAGTTCCCTTTACTGAACTTCAAAACACAAACGCATACGAACATACACAAACCAAAGCCAAAGTTCACACATACGCATAAAACCGAGAGTCCACGCACGCACACGCACAAACAGACGCGAAAAAAGACGAAGAAAAAGAGAAAAGATTATTTGACATTCTTCTTTCTTCCTTTTTCATCCTGATTCCCATCTAATTCTATCTTACCTACGGTACAGAAAATCATCCCTTACGTATCAGTAAATTGGAATCGTTTTATAAAGTGTTTTTAGTCCTATAACAGCTGACACTATTACGCTATTCATAACTAGTAGTAATTGAATCTGAAAAGATGACAGACACTGAGAATACACACACAAATATACATATATACATACACACACGTACATACATACATATATATAAATACATATATATTATATTATATATATATATATATATATATATATATATATATATATATATATATATATATATATATATATATATATATATATATATACATATACACACACATATGTATACATGCATGCACACACACACACACGTGTGTTCCTGAGTTTGTGAATGAGTGAAAATTGTTTTCTTTAGCGGAAAGCCCATCCCTTTCACCGGGTCCGAAAAGGACGCGAGGGCGCAGGAGGCGGGGCGGGAGGGGGCGCTGAGCCCTTTCGTCCGCCCAACTCGGCATCAGCGCAGGGTCTTCAGCAACCAAAGACGGAAAATTGTTAGAAGATTTTGCCTCAGAAGGTTTCTCTGAAATCTGTCAAAGGCTGCGGGTCACGTGTTAGGAGGAGTCTCTCCCTTAGCCGGCGCGCCCCCTCTCCCCCCCTCCTTCCCCCTCCCCCCCCTCTCGCTCTCTCTCTCGTGTCGCGTGCTTTCATTTCGCTCTACTCGGCACCTGTCATTACTTATTTTTTTGTGTGTGGGCTTTCTCTCCTTCTCTTTCTCTCTCTGTGTGTGTCTATCTCGTTTTTTGTGTGTGTGTTTCGTGGGCTTTGTCTCGTCTTTTTCTGTGTGTGTCTTTCTCGTTTTGCGTTTGTCTGCCTATGTCTCTCGTATCATTATTATAATCATTATCAAGAATAGAGATGTTGTCACTATCATTATCATTATATCACTATCACCATTCAGATAATAATCTTTAATCTCGCCACTATGATCCTATCACTTCCCATCAATTTCCTCCCCCTTCCCCTTCCGCATCTCCAGGAGCCCTTAAACCTGCAAATTTCCTTCCCCTTCCTCATTCGCATCTCCAGGAGCCCCTAATCCTGCAAATTTCCTTCCCCTTCCTCCTTCGCATCTCCAGGAGCCCCTAATCCTGCAAATTTCCTTCCCCTTCCTTATTCGCATCTCAAGGAGCCCCTAAACCTGCAAATTTCCTTCCCCTTCCTCATTCACATCTCCAGGAGCCCCTAATCCTGCAAATTTCCTTCCCCTTCCTCATTCGCATCTCCAGGAGCCCCTAAACCTGCAAATTTCCTTCCCCTTCCTCATTCGCATCTCCAGGAGCCCCTAAACCTGCAAATTTCCTTCCCCTTCCTCCTTCGCATCTCCAGGAGCCCCTAATCCTGCAAATTTCCTTCCCCTTCCTCCTTCGCATCTCCAGGAGCCCCTAATCCTGCAAATTTCCTTCCCCTTCCTCATTCGCATCTCCAGGAGCCCCTAAACCTGCAAATTTCCTTCCCCTTCCTCATTCGCATCTCAAGGAGCCCCTAATCCTGCAAATTTCCTTCCCCTTCCTCATTCGCATCTCAAGGAGCCCCTAAACCTGCAAATTTCCTTTCCCTTCCTCATTCGCATCTCCAGGAGCCCCTAATCCTGCAAATTTCCTTCCCCTTCCTCATTCGCATCTCCAGGAGCCCCTAAACCTGCAAATTTCCTTCCCCTTCCCCTTCCGCATCTCCAGGAGCCCCTAAACCTGCAAATTTCCTTCCCCTTCCTCATTCGCATCTCCAGGAGCCCCTAAACCTGCAAATTTCCTTCCCCTTCCCCTTCCGCATCTCCAGGAGCCCCTAAACCTGCAAATTTCCTTCCCCTTCCCCTTCCGTATCTCCAGGAGCCCCTAAACCTGCAAATTTCCTTCCCCTTCCTCATTCGCATCTCCAGGAGCCCCTAAACCTGCAAATTTCCTTCCCCTTCCCCTTCCGCATCTCCAGGAGCCCCTAAACCTGCAAATTTCCTTCCCCTTCCCCTTCCGCATCTCCAGGAGCCCCTAAACTTGCAAATTTCCTTCCCCTTCCTCATTCGCATCTCAAGGAGCCCCTAAACCTGCAAATTTCCTTCCCCTTCCTCCTTCGCATCTCCAGGAGCCCCTAAACCTGCAAATTTCCTTCCCCTTCCTCATTCGCATCTCCAGGAGCCCCTAATCTTGCAAATTTCCTTCCCCTTCCTCATTCGCATCTCCAGGAGCCCCTAATCCTGCAAATTTCCTTCCCCTTCCTCATTCGCATCTCCAGGAGCCCCTAATCCTGCAAATTTCCTTCCCCTTCCTCCTTCGCATCTCCAGGAGCCCCTAATCCTGCAAATTTCCTTCCCCTTCCTCATTCGCATCTCCAGGAGCCCCTAAACCTGCAAATTTCCTTCCCCTTCCTCATTCGCATCTCCAGGAGCCCCTAAACCTGCAAATTTCCTTCCCCTTCCTCATTCGCATCTCCAGGAGCCCCTAATCCTGCAAATTTCCTTCCCCTTCCTCATTCGCATCTCCAGGAGCCCCTAATCCTGCAAATTTCCTTCCCCTTCCTCATTCGCATCTCCAGGAGCCCCTAATCCTGCAAATTTCCTTCCCCTTCCTCATTCGCATCTCCAGGAGCCCCTAATCCTGCAAATTTCCTCCCCCTTCCTCCTTCGCATCTCCAGGAGCCCCTAATCCTGCAAATTTCCTTCCCCTTCCTCATTCGCATCTCCAGGAGCCCCTAATCCTGCAAATTTCCTTCCCCTTCCTCATTCGCATCTCCAGGAGCCCCTAATCCTGCAAATTTCCTTCCCCTTCCTCATTCGCATCTCCAGGAGTCCCTAAACCTGCAAATTTCCTTCCCCTTCCTCATTCGCATCTCCAGGAGCCCCTAATCCTGCAAATTTCCTTCCCCTTCCCCTTCCGCATCTCCAGGAGCCCCTAATCCTGCAAATTTCCTTCCCCTTCCTCATTCGCATCTCCAGGAGCCCCTAAACCTGCAAATTTCCTTCCCCTTCCTCATTCGCATCTCCAGGAGCCCCTAAACCTGCAAATTTCCTTCCCCTTCCCCTTCCGCATCTCCAGGAGCCCCTAATCCTGTAAATTTCCTTCCCCTTCCTCATTCGCATCTCCAGGAGCCCCTAAACCTGCAAATTTCCTTCCCCTTCCCCTTCCGCATCTCCAGGAGCCCCTAATCCTGCAAATTTCCTTCCCCTTCCTCATTCGCATCTCCAGGAGCCCCTAAACCTGCAAATTTCCTTCCCCTTCCCCTTCCGCATCTCCAGGAGCCCCTAATCCTGCAAATTTCCTTCCCCTTCCTCATTCGCATCTCCAGGAGCCCCTAAACCTGCAAATTTCCTTCCCCTTCCCCTTCCGCATCTCCAGGAGCCCCTAATCCTGCAAATTTCCTTCCCCTTCCTCATTCGCATCTCCAGGAGCCCCTAAACCTGCAAATTTCCTTCCCCTTCCCCTTCCGCATCTCCAGGAGCCCCTAATCCTGCAAATTTCCTTCCCCTTCCCCTTCCGCATCTCCAGGAGCCCCTAAACCTGCAAATTTCCTTCCCCTTCCCCTTCCGCATCTCCAGGAGCCCCTAATCCTGCAAATTTCCTTCCCCTTCCTCATTCGCATCTCCAGGAGCCCCTAAACCTGCAAATTTCCTTCCCCTTCCTCATTCGCATCTCCAGGAGCCCCTAAACCTGCAAATTTCCTTCCCCTTCCTCATTCGCATCTCAAGGAGCCCTTAAACCTGCAAATTTCCTTCCCCTTCCCCTTCCGCATCTCCAGGAGCCCCTAATCCTGCAAATTTCCTTCCCCTTCCCCTTCCGCATCTCCAGGAGCCCCTAAACCTGCAAATTTCCTTCCCCTTCCTCATTCGCATCTCCAGGAGCCCCTAAACCTGCAAATTTCCTTCCCCTTCCTCATTCGCATCTCCAGGAGCCCCTAAACCTGCAAATTTCCTTCCCCTTCCTCATTCGCATCTCAAGGAGCCCCTAATCCTGCAAATTTCCTTCCCCTTCCCCTTCCGCATCTCCAGGAGCCCCTAAACCTGCAAATTTCCTTCCCCTTCCTCGTTCGCATCTCCAGGAGCCCCTAATCCTGCAAATTTCCTTCCCCTTCCTCATTCGCATCTCCAGGAGCCCCTAAACCTGCAAATTTCCTTCCCCTTCCTCATTCGCATCTCAAGGAGCCCCTAATCCTGCAAATTTCCTTCCCCTTCCTCATTCGCATCTCCAGGAGCCCCTAAACCTGCAAATTTCCTTCCCCTTCCCCTTCCGCATCTCCAGGAGCCCCTAATCCTGCAAATTTCCTTCCCCTTCCTCATTCGCATCTCCAGGAGCCCCTAAACCTGCAAATTTCCTTCCCCTTCCTCATTCGCATCTCCAGGAGCCCCTAATCCTGCAAATTTCCTTCCCCTTCCTCATTCGCATCTCCAGGAGCCCCTAAACCTGCAAATTTCCTTCCCCTTCCTCATTCGCATCTCCAGGAGCCCCTAAACCTACAAATTTCCTTCCCCTTCCCCTTCCGCATCTCCAGGAGCCCCTAATCCTGCAAATTTCCTTCCCCTTCCTCATTCGCATCTCCAGGAGCCCCTAAACCTGCAAATTTCCTTCCCCTTCCCCTTCCGCATCTCCAGGAGCCCCTAATCCTGCAAACTTCCTTCCCCTTCCTCATTCGCATCTCCAGGAGCCCCTAATCCTGCAAATTTCCTTCCCCTTCCTCCTTCGCATCTCCAGGAGCCCCTAATCCTGCAAATTTCCTTCCCCTTCCCCTTCCGCATCTCCAAGAGCCCCTAATCCTGCAAATTTCCTTCCCCTTCCTCATTCGCATCTCCAGGAGCCCCTAATCCTGCAAATTTCCTTCCCCTTCCCCTTCCTCATTCGCATCTCCAGGAGCCCCTAATACTGCAAATTTCCTTCCCCTTCCTCATTCGTATCTCCAGGAGCCCCTAAACCTGCAAATTTCCTTCCCCTTCCCCTTCCGCATCTCCAGGAGCCCCTAATCCTGCAAATTTCCTTCCCCTTCCCCTTCCGCATCTCCAGGAGCCCCTAAACCTGCAAATTTCCTTCCCCTTCCTCATTCGCATCTCCAGGAGCCCCTAAACCTGCAAATTTCCTTCCCCTTCCCCTTCCGCATCTCCAAGAGCCCCTAATCCTGCAAATTTCCTTCCCCTTCCTCATTCGCATCTCCAGGAGCCCCTAAACCTGCAAATTTCCTTCCCCTTCCCCTTCCGCATCTCCAGGAGCCCCTAATCCTGCAAATTTCCTTCCCCCTCCTCATTCGCATCTCCAGGAGCCCCTAATCCTGCAAATTTCCTTCCCCTTCCTCATTCGCATCTCCAGGAGCCCCTAAACCTGCAAATTTCCTTCCCCTTCCCCATTCGCATCTCCAGGAGCCCCTAATCCTGCAAATTTCCTCCCCCTTCCCCTTCCGCATCTCCAGGAGCCCCTAATCCTGCAAATTTCCTTCCCCTTCCCCTTCCGCATCTCCAGGAGCCCCTAAACCTGCAAATTCCCTTCCCCTTCCTCATTCGCATCTCCAGGAGCCCCTAAACCTGCAAATTTCCTCCCCCTTCCTCATTCGCATCTCCAGGAGCCCCTAAACCTGCAAATTTCCTTCCCCTTCCTCATTCGCATCTCCAGGAGCCCCTAAACCTGCAAATTTCCTTCCCCTTCCTCATTCGCATCTCCAGGAGCCCCTAAACCTGCAAATTTCCTTCCCCTTCCTCATTCGCATCTCCAGGAGCCCCTAATCCTGCAAATTTCCTTCCCCTTCCCCTTCCGCATCTCCAGGAGCCCCTAATCCTGCAAATTTCCTTCCCCTTCCCCTTTCGCATCTCCAGGAGCCCCTAAACCTGCAAATTTCCTTCCCCTCCCTCATTCGCATCTCCAGGAGCCCCTAAACCTGCAAATTTCCTTCCCCTTCCGCATCTCCAGGAGCCCCTAAACCTGCAAATTTCCTTCCCCTTCCTCATTCGCATCTCCAGGAGCCCCTAATCCTGCAAATTTCCTTCCCCTTCCCCTTCCGCATCTCCAGGAGCCCCTAATCCTGCAAATTTCCTTCCCCTTCCTCATTCGCATCTCCAGGAGCCCCTAATCCTGCAAATTTCCTTCCCCTCCCTCATTCGCATCTCCAGGAGCCCCTAATCCTGCAAATTTCCTTCCCCTTCCCCTTCCGCATCTCCAGGAGCCCCTAATCCTGCAAATTTCCTTCCCCTTCCTCATTCGCATCTCCAGGAGCCCCTAATCCTGCAAATTTCCTTCCCCTTCCGCATCTCCAGGAGCCCCTAAACCTGCAAATTTCCTTCCCCTTCCCCTTCCGCATCTCCAGGAGCCCCTAAACCTGCAAATTTCCTTCCCCTTCCCCTTCCTCATTCGCATCTCCAGGAGCCCCTAAACCTGCAAACACAACCTCCAACGAGACACGAAAAGCGACTCGTCCTTCTCCTCTCTTACCAACGCCAAGCCCCAAGGAATTAAGAAATGTCAGAGGCACTAACTCACTTGCACGCCGCCGCCCGCCGCCCGCCTCGCCCAGGTAGGCAACGGGAAGCCTCGGTTTGTCAGCGAACACAATGGATCCGACCTCGGAATTATGCAAACTCGGAGGTCGGAGGGAAGCCGGGAAATCGGGTTACCTTCTTTGACTTGAAGCGTCCATGAGCTCGGGAGCGGGTTGTCGCTTGCCCAGATTTTTTATCATATTTTTGCTTATCTTCTTGTAATTTTTGTCATGTTATTATCGTATTATTTGTTTCATTAGTGGTATAATCATCATTATTGTTATTTTTGTTGTTTTTATAATTATCGTTATTATTTTTTTCTTTCTTATTGGCGTTGTTTTATTTTAATCCATTTTTTTTCACAGTGATTTCTACTCTCCTCTTTCTTCTCCTTTTTCACTGACGTTCATTTTGTTTTTATCCGATAAATGCTATTCTTCTTCCTCAAGTTACTCCCCTAGCACTGTACTAATTAATCCCTCTTTATAAAACCACTTGGCTTCTTAATCCTCCTATCAGCTGTTAATAGGATCTCCTTCCAGCTCCATCTTGCAGGACCTCGAATGCACATCATCTTTAATTCCACGCTGCTCATTTTCTTCATTACAGTTGCAAATTACTCTTAATTACTGGAGTCTCACGCGAAAATACCGATCCGTTTTAGCGTCACCAGGATTTTGGGCTGAAGGCAATTAATTTTATTTAATCTTATTCCAGTTCAGAATAAAAGGTGTACTCTTTCATGCCACTTTTGTTTCAGTTCATTGCTAAAAAAAGGAAAAAAAAAGTCTTCATTTCGATTAAGCTCATTTAAAAAAAAGGAAAAGAAATTAAACGAAGAAATCTTATTTTCAATTGTTAATTACGTACAACGTAATTATTATACAATTAATCAATAATTATACAACACATACATATTCCAGTCACTCTTGAGATGTTCTCAATCCAAGTAAAATTAATCTATCGAATACCGATAATCTATGAAAAAAACGAGATATCAATAAAAAATCTTTAATATTGTAAAAAATAACTAATAATCTTTGTCAATTGAGTTTAAATTACTTTAACAAGAATGAATCCAATTTACTGTAAATTACTCGAATATTTTACCTCCTAAGCTGCACCTCTGTGGGTTGGTGTCAGGAAGGGCATCCGACTGTAAAAACTCATGCCAAAACCAATATGGAATGAGCCATAATAAGAAAATGATTGGAGACGGCTCATCCATAAAAAAAAATGCGAGAAAGCTAAGAAGCTGCACCTCTATAGCAGGGTTCCCGCCATTACCGCAAATGATACGAATGCGACGCTAGAGCCACGACTTCGGCTTTGATTTGATGTTAGTCATAATTTATTAATTGTTTATTTATGATGTAAGATTTTATATAATGTTGTAATACAGGTAATACATTTATAGAAAATAATTGAAGTGCATACGCTGTCATAGTTAATAAATAAGTTACAGACTTCCTAATCCGAAGTCTAAGCTCCATCATCGCATTCGTATCATGTCTGGAGAGCTTACTAGCCATGGAAGATTCTCGTTCCATTTAAAATTGACGTGATAGTAAACTGTTTATTTCACTGATTGTTCGAGTATACTGTAACCTGACAATTGTTCAGTAATAAATTCGCATATTGCTTTATTAAATACCATTCTGTCAGTTCAGTCATCAATTCATATTAATTAACTTGATTTAATACCATTTGATTGACATTTCATTTTCACATTTTTCTCAATTCGAACAGTTTGTTTTAATCACTTCCAGTTCTGTTCCAATTCTGTTCATAGCTGACCCAGACTGGCCATAAATTAGTGCAATTGAGACCCTCAGAAAATCTGGTTTATAGTACAAGATTAATCAGCAATAAATCAGTGGGAAATGAACGTCTGAACGTAAAATTCTGGCACATTGCTAAGGAATCTGGAAAGTTTTGTTACGCCTGTTGATTAAGTTGCCAAATGTCTATTTCCTAATCATAAATTGTTTTAAAATTCGCTTTTCCATTGTCCTAAGTTTCTTTGACAAAGACCGAATAAATAAATGTGAGTGGAATGTATATTTATCCATAACGTGCAACTAATGCAGGAATTGAGCCACAAAATGAAGTGAGGTCACTCGATCACCTTCATCAGTTCCCGAAAGGACAATTAACTTCGCTCTAATTGTCGACTGGTAATAGTAATGAGTCCTGTGATATACGGAATATGTTAAATTTCTTCGATAAAGTCATAGTTCTTGGCGAGAACACATCCTCAAGAGACGACGACAGGTTTTGTGTGTCTCGAAAAGTGCCGTATCAGATACCGACAATACCTGTCACGATCTGCAGTGTTTCCATTGTGATTAACGAAGAAAAAATACTCCAGTGAGAACCCCAACGCTCTTCCGTAAGACCAGGGTACTTACTTTACGGTGATCTAAGCTACTGCCTAATTTCATAGATAATCTGGGTACTTACTGGATGGTGATCTAAGCTACTATCTAATTTCATAGATAATCTGGGTACTTACTGGATGGTGATCTAAGCTACTATCTAATTTCATAGATAATCTGGGTACTTACTGGATGGTGATCTAAGCTACTATCTAATTTCATAGATAATCTGGGTACTTACTTTACGGTGATCTAAGCTACTATCTAATTTCATAGATAATCTGGGTACTTACTGGACGGTGATCTAAGCTACTATCTAATTTCATAGATAATCTGGGTACTTACTGGATGGTGATCTAAGCTACTATCTAATTTCATAGATAATCTGGGTACTTACTGGACGGTGATCTAAGCTACTATCTAATTTCATAGATAATCTGGGTACTTACTGGACGGTGATCTAAGCTACTATCTAATTTCATAGATAATCTGGGTACTTACTGGACGGTGATCTAAGCTACTGCCTAATTTCATAGATAATCTGGGTACTTACTGGACGGTGATCTAAGCTACTGCCTAATTTCATAGATAATCTGGGTACTGACTGGATGGTGATCTAAGCTACTATCTAATTTCATAGATAATCTGGGTACTTACTGGACGGTGATCTAAGCTACTGCCTAATTTCATAGATAATCTGGGTACTTACTGGACGGTGATCTAAGCTACTATCTAATTTCATAGATAATCTGGGTACTTTCTTTACGGTGATCTAAGCTACTGCCTAATTTCATAGATAATCTGGGTACTTA
>NC_091552.1:2883500-2891000 GCF_042767895.1 Penaeus vannamei
CTAGAACTGAATACTTTTCAAGAATGACTTGGAGTGCTTCGGAACCACTAATATTAAACTAAATTACTCTCCCCTCACAATTATTTAAGCTCGTACCCCTTGAGAGTGCTGACGTCAATGGAAGGTCCGTTAATGTCAAGTCTTACTTCAAGTCTGTTACAGACAGGGTGAATTTTCGAAAGATCTTCGGTGCAGAGCGTGAAGTAGGATATATATATATATTTTTTTTGCGCACAGCAATGCCCCAGTCAACATTGGCGCAGCACTTTCGCGAAGAAGAATCAGAGGCCGCTGCAATGGCGCTGGTCTCTGGCGTGCGAAAGACGTTTATTCATTATCCGCCGTTTCCCCCTTTCGTCGCGTTTGTCCGCATTGTCTAGTCAACAAAACGTCCATTCACATTTAAAAGCCAATATCGCATATCAAAGGCATTCCCATACAAATTGAATCCGGTGTTGGGTGAAGCCATTCTGTGCCTGCCTGGCGCAGTCAAGGCGCTCGCAGAATGGAGCACACGCCGCACGGAATATTTTGGGAGAAAAATCCTCGGCCCAAAGCCAGCGTCAGATTCACCGAGGGATTACAGACCACTCATAAGACCTAGATTTACTCCCCCCCCCTAAAAAAAAACTATGATTCTATTCACCAAGGGATTAAAGACCACTCATAAGACCTAGATTTACGCAAAAAAAACAACAAAAAACAAAAAGCTCTACGGAGATTCTATTCTTCTAGAGTAAAAACAACATAGATAAATTGGCTGTAGAAAAATCCTCGGCCCAAATCCAACGTCAGATTCACCAAGGGATTACAGACCACTCATAAGACCTAGATTTACGCAAAAAACAGACAAACAAATAACAAAACTCTATTCTTCTATTCTTCTTGAGTAAAAACAACATAGATAAATTGGCTGTTCACCGCAGTGTCCTTGAGACGAGTCAAGGAGGACATCACTTGCTTTATCGATCCTTTTCAAGTATGAGGCAAGTCCTTCCTGGGATCTGAAGAATAGCGAGAGAAGGTGATGCTGCACGATGAATACTTTTGTTATGAATAATAATAATAAAAAAAGTCGCATTCTGAAAAAGGAAGCAATATATGATAAATTACCATAACGAATGAATGATACATAATGTAAATACGTATATTATATAAACGTAATTTAATCGACGGACAATTAATCAGAGAGATCACCAAATAACAATGTTAATTAATATTTTGTTCATCATCAACCCGCTTTTTGGTAATGGTAATCATACCAGCGCATGGATTACGCGAGACAATATTAGTACCAATATGCTTACCACTCAATAATGGTCGTTCTTACCTATATTTTGCAAATCATAGGTATCATTTTCTTAAATAAAACTAGTGCTGTATGTATACTTAACACTAGGTAATATCTATTCTTATACAAAAGTCCAGGTCATAAGAATTTAGAACACTCATCTCTTCTCTTGTACGGTTCATCAGCTGTAAAAAAAAAAAAAAAAAAAAAAAAAAAAAGTAATAATATAATAAAAAAAATCCTTAACAAGGACTTTCTTCCCACACTTTTTTTCGTCAGGGTTAAGGTCACAAGGTCAATATTTCTGTATTTCATTCACTTCGTACTTTCCTAATGATAAAGAGTAACGATGGAGAGTAACAATGAAGAGTAACGATAAAGAGTAACGATAAAGAGTAACGATAAAGAGTAACGATGAAGAGTAACGATAAAGAGTAACGATAAAGAGTAACGATGAAGAGTAACGATAAAGAATAACGATAAAGAGTAACGATAAAGAATAACGATAAAGAGTAACGATAAAGAATAACGATAAAGAGTAACGATAAAGAATAACGATAAAGAGTAACGATAAAGAATAACGATAAAGAGTAACGATAAAGAATAACGATAAAGAGTAACGATAAAGAATAACGATAAAGAGTAACGATAAAGAATAACGATAAAGAGTAACGATAAAGAATAACGATAAAGAATAACGATAAAGAGTAACGATAAAGAATAACGATAAAGAGTAACGATAAAGAATAACGATAAAGAATAACGATAAAGAGTAACGATAAAGAATAACGATAAAGAATAACGATAAAGAATAACGATAAAGAGTAACGATAAAGAATAACGATAAAGAGTAACGATAAAGAGTAACGATAAAGAGTAACGATAAAGAATAACGATAAAGAGTAACGATAAAGAATAACGATAAAGAGTAACGATAAAGAGTAACGATAAAGAGTAACGATAAAGAGTAACGATAAAGAATAACGATAAAGAGTAACGATAAAGAGTAACGATAAAGAGTAACGATAAAGAGTAACGATAAAGAGTAACGTTAAGAGTAACAATGAAGAGTAACGATAAAGAATAACGATAAAGAATAACGATAAAGAGTAACGATAAAGAATAACGATAAAGAGTAACGATAAAGAATAACGATAAAGAGTAACGATAAAGAATAACGATAAAGAGTAACGATAAAGAGTAACGATAAAGAATAACGATAAAGAATAACGATAAAGAGTAACGATAAAGAGTAACGATAAAGAGTAACGATAAAGAATAACGATAAAGAGTAACGATAAAGAATAACGATAAAGAGTAACGATAAAGAGTAACGATAAAGAATAACGATAAAGAATAACGATAAAGAGTAACGATAAAGAATAACGATAAAGAGTAACGATAAAGAATAACGATAAAGAGTAACGATAAAGAATAACGATAAAGAGTAACGATAAAGAATAACGATAAAGAGTAACGATAAAGAATAACGATAAAGAGTAACGATAAAGAATAACGATAAAGAGTAACGATAAAGAATAACGATAAAGAGTAACGATAAAGAATAACGATAAAGAGTAACGATAAAGAATAACGATAAAGAGTAACGATAAAGAATAACGATAAAGAGTAACGATAAAGAATAACGATAAAGAGTAACGATAAAGAATAACGATAAAGAGTAACGATAAAGAATAACGATAAAGAATAACGATAAAGAATAACGATAAAGAGTAACGATAAAGAATAACGATAAAGAGTAACGATAAAGAATAACGATAAAGAGTAACGATAAAGAATAACGATAAAGAGTAACGATAAAGAGTAACGATAAAGAATAACGATAAAGAGTAACGATAAAGAATAACGATAAAGAGTAACGATAAAGAATAACGATAAAGAATAACGATAAAGAATAACGATAAAGAATAACGATAAAGAGTAACGATAAAGAATAACGATAAAGAGTAACGATAAAGAATAACGATAAAGAGTAACGATAAAGAATAACGATAAAGAGTAACGATAAAGAATAACGATAAAGAATAACGATAAAGAGTAACGATAAAGAATAACGATAAAGAATAACGATAAAGAATAACGATAAAGAGTAACGATAAAGAATAACGATAAAGAGTAACGATAAAGAATAACGATAAAGAGTAACGATAAAGAATAACGATAAAGAGTAACGATAAAGAATAACGATAAAGAGTAACGATAAAGAATAACGATAAAGAGTAACGATAAAGAATAACGATAAAGAGTAACGATAAAGAATAACGATAAAGAGTAACGATAAAGAATAACGATAAAGAGTAACGATAAAGAATAACGATAAAGAGTAACGATAAAGAATAACGATAAAGAGTAACGATAAAGAATAACGATAAAGAGTAACGATAAAGAATAACGATAAAGAGTAACGATAAAGAATAACGATAAAGAGTAACGATAAAGAATAACGATAAAGAATAACGATAAAGAGTAACGATAAAGAATAACGATAAAGAGTAACGATAAAGAATAACGATAAAGAGTAACGATAAAGAATAACGATAAAGAGTAACGATAAAGAATAACGATAAAGAGTAACGATAAAGAATAACGATAAAGAGTAACGATAAAGAATAACGATAAAGAGTAACGATAAAGAGTAACGATAAAGAATAACGATAAAGAATAACGATAAAGAGTAACGATAAAGAATAACGATAAAGAGTAACGATAAAGAATAACGATAAAGAGTAACGATAAAGAGTAACGATAAAGAATAACGATAAAGAGTAACGATAAAGAGTAACGATAAAGAATAACGATAAAGAGTAACGATAAAGAATAACGATAAAGAGTAACGATAAAGAATAACGATAAAGAGTAACGATGAAGAGTAACGATAAAGAGTAACGATAAAGAATAACGATAAAGAGTAACGATAAAGAGTAACGATAAAGAGTAACGATAAAGAATAACGATAAAGAGTAACGATAAAGAGTAACGATAAAGAGTAACGATAAAGAGTAACGATAAAGAATAACGATAAAGAGTAACGATAAAGAGTAACGATAAAGAGTAACGATGAAGAGTAACGATAAAGAGTAACGATAAAGAGTAACGATAAAGAATAACGATAAAGAGTAACGATAAAGAATAACAATAAAGAGTAACGATAAAGAGTAACGATAAAGAGTAACGATAAAGAGTAACGATAAAGAGTAACGATAAAGAGTAACGATAAAGAGTAACGATAAAGAGTAACGATAAAGAATAACGATAAAGAGTAACGATAAAGAGTAACGATAAAGAATAACGATAAAGAGTAACGATAAAGAATAACGATAAAGAATAACGATAAAGAGTAACGATAAAGAGTAACGATAAAGAGTAACGATAAAGAGTAACGATAAAGAGTAACGATAAAGAGTAACGATAAAGAGTAACGATAAAGAGTAACGATAAAGAGTAACGATAAAGAGTAACGATAAAGAATAACGATAAAGAGTAACGATAAAGAGTAACGATAAAGAATAACGATAAAGAATAACGATAAAGAGTAACGATAAAGAGTAACGATAAAGAATAACAATAAAGAGTAACGATAAAGAGTAACGATAAAGAGTAACGATAAAGAGTAACGATAAAGAGTAACGATAAAGAGTAACGATAAAGAGTAACGAAAAAGAGTAACGATAAAGAATAACGATAAAGAGTAACGATAAAGAGTAACGATAAAGAATAACGATAAAAAGTAACGATAAAGAATAACGATAAAGAGTAACGATAAAGAGTAACGATAAAGAGTAACGATAAAGAGTAACGATAAAGAGTAACGATAAAGAGAAACGATAAAGAGTAACGATAAAGAATAACGATAAAGAGTAACGATAAAGAATAACGATAAAGAGTAACGATAAAGAGTAACGATAAAGAATAACGATAAAAAGTAACGATAAAGAGTAACGATAAAGAATAACGATAAAGAGTAACGATAAAGAGTAACGATAGAGAGTAACGATAAAGAATAACGATAAAGAGTAACGAGAAAGAATAACGATAAAGAATAACGATAAAGAATAACGATAAAGAATAACGATAAAGAATAACGATAAAGAGTAACGATAGAGAGTAACGATAAAGAATAACGATAAAGAGTAACGATAAAGAGTAACGATAAAGAGTAACGATAAAGAATAACGATAAAGAATAACGATAAAGAATAACGATAAAGAGTAACGATAAAGAGTAACGATAAAGAATAACGATAAAGAATAACGATAAAGAGTAACGATAAAGAGTAACGATAAAGAATAACGATAAAGAATAACGATAAAGAGTAACGATAAAGAATAACGATAAAGAATAACGATAAAGAATAACGATAAAGAATAACGATAAAGAGTAACGATAAAGAGTAACGATAAAGAGTAACGATAAAGAATAACGATAAAGAGTAACGATAAAGAATAACGATAAAGAATAACGATAAAGAGTAACGATAAAGAGTAACGATAAAGAGTAACGATAAAGAATAACGATAAAGAATAACGATAAAGAATAACGATAAAGAGTAACGATAAAGAGTAACGATAAAGAATAACGATAAAGAATAACGATAAAGAGTAACGATAAAGAATAACGATAAAGAGTAACGATAAAGAATAACGATAAAGAGTAACGATAAAGAGTAACGATAAAGAGTAACGATAAAGAATAACGATAAAGAGTAACGATAAAGAATAACGATAAAGAATAACGATAAAGAGTAACGATAAAGAGTAACGATAAAGAGTAACGATAAAGAGTAACGATAAAGAATAACGATAAAGAGTAACGATAAAGAATAACGATAAAGAATAACGATAAAGAGTAACGATAAAGAGTAACGATAAAGAGTAACGATAAAGAGTAACGATAAAGAGTAACGATAAAGAGTAACGATAAAGAGTAACGATAAAGAGTAACGATAAAGAGTAACGATAAAGAGTAACGATAAAGAGTAACGATAAAGAGTAACGATAAAGAATAACGATAAAGAATAACGATAAAGAGTAACGATAAAGAGTAACGATAAAGAGTAACGATAAAGAGTAACGATAAAGAATAACGATAAAGAATAACGATAAAGAGTAACGATAAAGAGTAACGATAAAGAGTAACGATAAAGAATAACGATAAAGAGTAACGATAAAGAATAACGATAAAGAATAACGATAAAGAGTAACGATAAAGAGTAACGATAAAGAGTAACGATAAAGAGTAACGATAAAGAATAACGATAAAGAGTAACGATAAAGAATAACGATAAAGAATAACGATAAAGAGTAACGATAAAGAGTAACGATAAAGAGTAACGATAAAGAATAACGATAAAGAATAACGATAAAGAGTAACGATAAAGAGTAACGATAAAGAGTAACGATAAAGAGTAACGATAAAGAGTAACGATAAAGAATAACGATAAATAGTAACGATAAAGAATAACGATAAAGAATAACGATAAAGAGTAACGATAAAGAGTAACGATAAAGAGTATAGATAAAGAATAACGATAAAGAATAACGATAAAGAGTAACGATAAAGAGTAACGATAAAGAGTAACGATAAAGAATAACGATAAAGAGTAACGATAAAGAATAACGATAAAGAATAACGATAAAGAGTAACGATAAAGAGTAACGATAAAGAGTAACGATAAAGAATAACGATAAAGAGTAACGATAAAGAATAACGATAAAGAATAACGATAAAGAGTAACGATAAAGAATAACGATAAAGAGTAACGATAAAGAGTAACGATAAAGAATAACGATAAAGAGTAACGATAAAGAATAACGATAAAGAATAACGATAAAGAGTAACGATAAAGAGTAACGATAAAGAGTAACGATAAAGAGTAACGATAAAGAGTAACGATAAAGAGTAACGATAAAGAGTAACGATAAAGAATAACGATAAAGAGTAACGATAAAGAGTAACGATAAAGAGTAACGATAAAGAATAACGATAAAGAATAACGATAAAGAGTAACGATAAAGAATAACGATGAAGAGTAACGATAAAGAATAACGATAAAGAGTAACGATAAAGAATAACGATAAAGAGTAACGATAAAGAATAACGATAAAGAGTAACGATAAAGAGTAACGATAAAGAATAACGATAAAGAATAACGATAAAGAGTAACGATAAAGAATAACGATAAAGAGTAA
>NC_091552.1:2917139-2922139 GCF_042767895.1 Penaeus vannamei
TTCCCGGGCTATATTCTGGCCCTTAATAACCCTAACTGCTGCTGAGTCTGCGCTTGGGCCCTGGACTTTCCATAACCAGCGTGTGTCTATTCAATAAGTGCGGCGGTTTATGTGCATGTATCCCGGATTGCACATCCTTTGCAAGTATGTGTGAGGCTTGTGCTTGTTATGCACAGTATCTTCACGTGCTTCATTTTCCCTTTCGAGTGAGGCGAGTGTGTCGCTGCGAGTTCAGCGTGGGTGGTCTAAATGTTCGTTCTCGGAGGTCTGTGTGTCTGTGTCTGTGTCTGTGTGTCTGTTTGTCTTTCTCTTGTTTCTAAATGTTCGTTCTCGGAGGTCTGTGTGTCTGTGTCTGTGTGCCTGTGTGTCTGTTTGTCTCACTCGTGTTTCTAAATGTTCGTTCTCGGAGGTCTGTGTGTCTGTGTGTCTGTGTGCCTGTGTGTCTGTTTGTCTCACTCTTGTTTCTAAATGTTCGTTCTCGGAGGTCTGTGTGTCTGTGTCTGTGTCTGTGTGTCTGTTTGTCTTTCTCTTGTTTCTAAATGTTCTTTCTTGGTGGTCTGTGTGTCTGTGTCTGTGTGCCTGTGTGTCTGTTTGTCTCACTCTTGTTTCTAAATGTTCTCTCTTGGAGGTTTGTGTGTCTGTGTCTGTGTGCCTGTGTGTCTGTTTGTCTCACTCTTGTTTCTAAATGTTCGTTCTCGGAGGTCTGTGTCTGTGTCTGTGTGCCTGTGTGTCTGTTTGTCTCATTCTTGTTTCTAAATGTTCTTTCTTGGTGGTCTGTGTGTCTGTGTCTGTGTGCCTGTGTGTCTGTTTGTCTCACTCTTGTTTCTAAATGTTCTTTCTTGGAGGTCTGTGTGTCTGTGTCTGTGTGTCTGTTTGTCTTTCGCTTGTTTCTAGATGTTCGTTCTCGGAGGTCTGTGTGTCTGTGTGCCTATGTGTCTGTTTGTCTCATTCTTGTTTCTAAATGTTCTCTCTTGGAGGTCTGTGTGTCTGTGTGCCTGTGTGTCTGTTTGTCTCACTCTTGTTTCTAAATGTTCGTTCTCGGAGGTCTGTGTGTCTGTGTCTGTGTGCCTGTGTGTCTGTTTGTCTTTCTCTTGTTTCTAAATGTTCTCTCTTGGAGGTCTGTGTGTCTGTGTCTGTGTGCCTGTGTGTCTGTTTGTCTTTCTCTTGTTTCTAAATGTTCTCTCTTGGAGGTCTGTGTGTCTGTGTCTGTGTGCCTGTGTGTCTGTTTGTCTCACTCTTGTTTCTAAATGTTCTTTCTTGGAGGTCTGTGTGTCTGTGTCTGTGTGTGTCTGTTTGTCTTTCTCTTGTTTCTAAATGTTCTTTCTCGGAGGTCTGTGTGTCTGTGTCTGTGTGTCTGTTTGTCTTACTCTTGTTTCTAAATGTTCGTTCTCGGAGGTCTGTGTGTCTGTGTGTCTATCTGCCTGTTTGTTGTCTCTAAATGTTTTTTCTCGGAGGTCTGTGTCTATGTGTCTGTCTGTCTCGCCGTCTGCTTGTCTCTTGTCTCTTAAATGGTCGTTCTCGGGGATTTGTGTGTCTCTGTCTGTCTGTCTGTTGTCTCTGAATGTTCGTTCTGCGTGTGTCTGTGTGTATGTCTGTCTGTCCGTTTGTCTTGTCTGCTGTCTCTGAAAGTTCGTTCTTCGCGGTCTGTGTCTCTTCTGCCCATTCTCTGCCTTGTATGCTCGATAAGCACTTTTTCTCTCCCATTGTTGTTCTATCTCCCCCCCCCCCTTATTCTTGCTCTCTTTCTCTCTCCTTCATCAATTATGTTTGTCTCTGTCTCAGTTTTTGTTTCTCTCCCTTTCTTTCAGTCTGTCTGGCTACCTGTTTGTCCGTCAGCCTACTCGTTCGTCTATTTGTCCGTCCGTCTGTCTATCTGTATGTCTGTCTGTCTGTCTATTTATCCGTCCATCTGTCTGACTGTCTGTCTGTCCGTCCGACTCTCTCTCTCTCTCTCTCTCTCTTAGTTTCCCTCTCCCTCCCCTTCTTCCCTCTCCAGGTCTGCTCGGCCGTAGGACCTGCAATCTGTTGATGCGGCGCGTGTCTGCCGAGCGTAGGGCGCACCCGACCTGTTCTGCAGCGATTACCCACTTAAGAACAAATTGGCTTGGGCGCCGAATACGTACTACAGCCATTACAAAAGAAGAAGAAGAAGAAAATGAAGAAGAAAATGCTTTTGAGTTCCTGCCCACTAAACCTTTTCTATGCAAAATACGCGCTGTAATTTTTTTCTTCTTCCTAGAGACCTTTCATCGCCACAACAAACTGTTTAATTAAACACATTCCCGGACCTCACGGAACCTCACTGATCCTCTTGTGAGAGATAACAGGACATATTGCTCTCTCTCTCTCTCTCTCTGTCTCTCTCTTCGTCCTTTCTTCCTCTCTCTCTCTCTCTATCTCTCTCTCTTCGCCCTTCTTTCCTTTCTCTCTCTCTTTCTTTCTCTTCGCCCTTCTTTCCTCTCTCTCTCTCTTCGTCCTTCCTTCCTCTCTCTCTCTCTCTTTCTCTCTCTTCGTCCTTCTTTCCCCCCTCTCTCTTCCTCCCCTCCCTTCTCTCTCTTTTCTTCTCCTCTCCTTCTCTCTCTTTTCTTCTCTCCTCCTCTCTCTTTCTCTCACACTCTCTCTCTTTTCCCCTCTCCTATTTCTCTCTCTCACTCTCTACTCATCTTGCCTGCGATTTCACTGCCTTTATATCTATCTATTCATCTATATCTATGTATCTCTCGATCTACCCACCTATATAACTGTATTTATATCTCTATAAATATCAATCTATGTTTATCTATCTCTATGTATCTATCTACAGATCTCTCCATCAATAGATATATCATATACATGTCATACACACACACACACACACACACACACACACACACACACACACACACACACACACACACACACACACACACACACACACACACGCACGCACGCGCACACAGATTTATATATATATATATATATATATATATATATATATATATATATATATATACATATACATATACAATTCTCAGTATTTTGGTTTCTTAACTTTCTTTCACAGCGACAGCGGAAAGAGAAATGCCTTGAAACAAAATCAACATCAGATTTCAAAAAAGTTCTTGGCCTTAGCTCATCCATTAATTTCCATGGCATTCAAATTTACTCTACTTTCTTTTCCTTTCTCCTTTTTCTCTCTCTCTCCTTCCTCTTTCTCCATTATGCAATTACCCAAACGATCCATCACATTCACTAACAGTCAAACAACTCCATCATTTATGTTTTCTTTTTTTCGTTTTATTTAGTTCGACTTTTTACTTTTTTTGTTTTCTTTTCATTTATATATCTTTCATATTTGTTTTTCTTCGCTTTGTTTCTCTTCTTTTCTTCTTCTTTTTTGTATTTCTCTTTCTTCCGTCTTCGTTTTGTTTTTCTTCTTTTCGTCTTTTTCTCATTTCTTTTTCTTTTTTGCTTTGTTTTCCTAATTTCATTTCTTCTTTTCATTCCTTTTTCTTTTCCTCCTCTCCTTTTTTCATTTCTCTCTCTTCTTCATTTTCATTTTCTTCTTCATTTCTTTCATTTCTCTCTCTTTCTTCTTAGATTAAAAGTTTCAGTCGCAGTTTAATGGTTCACTTAGACGAAAACCGTCGCTTGGGCCCGTGGACAGTAGTTATTAATGGTCTAAGGGTCAATTTGGCCTGTGCTAGGTAGGTCCTATTTCTCTTGGTAATTGTGATGACTGCAAGGGGGACTTACATCACGCTAATGATGATTGTGAAGATGATCGATGGTTATAATGGTGATGATAGTGATGATGGTAATGATAAAGTTGATGATGACAGTGTTTAATATATTAATAATGATGATAACACACAAACAATAATGAACACACGCGCACATGCACAATCATACACATACAAAATCACACAACTTTATACATCTATTTGTCTATCAATATATTCGTATACATACATACACATACACAAACACACGCTTTACACAACCGTCACACACCCATACACATGACCGCACGCACACAATGATAAATACACAGCCACACACACACTCAAACAAAGACATACACAATTATGCACATGCCTCTATCTATCACCGTCATACAGTCACAGACACATATATCAACGCATGGACATAGTCACACACATGAACGCACCACACAACCGTCAAGCATACACATACATGCACCCGCACACACACAACCACAAATACATACATATAAACAGCCACATACACACGCAAATAAAGACATACACAATCATACACATACATATATTTATCACATTCATATAGTGACACTTACACACACATACACTGACTCACTCACATACACATACACTCAATCACATACACATACACTCACTCACATACACATAGACTCACTCACATACACATACACTCACTCACATACACTCACTCACATACACATACACTCACTCACATACACGTACACTCACTCACATACACATACACTCACTTACATACATATACACTCACATACACATACACTCACTCACATACACTCACACTCACATACACATACACTCACTCACATACACATACATTCACTCACATACACATACACTCACTCACATACACATACACTCACTCACATACACATACACTCACTCACATACACACACACTCAAATACACATACACTCACTCACATACACATACACTCACTCACATACACATACACTCACTCACATACACATACACTCACATACACATACAAGTACACTCACTCACATACACGTACACTCACTCACATACACATACACTCAATCACATACACATACACTCACTCACATACACATACACTCACTCACATACACATACACTCACTCACATACACATACACTCACTCACATACACATACACTCACATACACATACACTCACTCACATACACATACACTCACTCACATACACATACACTCACATACACATACACTCACTCACATACACATACACTCACATACACATACACTCACTCACATACACA
>NC_091552.1:2927139-2929639 GCF_042767895.1 Penaeus vannamei
AGAAGGAGGAAAAAGGGGTCCAGGGAGGGGGAAAAAGTGGTCCAAGGATGGGGGAAAAAGGGGTCCAGGGAGGGGGAAAAAGGGGTCCAGGGAGGGGGAAAAAGGGGTCCAAGGAGGGGGGAAAAGTGGTCCAGGGAGGGGGAAAAAGGGGTCCAGGGAGGGGGAAAAAGGGGTCCAGGGGGTGGGAAAAAGGGGTCCAGAGAAGGAGGAAAAGAGTTCCAGGGAGGGGGAAAAAGGGGTCCAGGGAGGGGGAAAAAGGGGTCCAAGGAGGGGAAAAGGGGTCCAGGGAGGGGGAAAAAGGGGTCCAGGGAGGGGGAAAAAGGGGTCCAAGGAGGGGAAAAGGGGTCCAGGGAGGGGGAAAAAGGGGTCCAGGGAGGGGGAAAAAGGGGTCCAGGGGGTGGGAAAAAGGGGTCCAGAGAAGGAGGAAAAGAGTTCCAGGGAGGGGGAAAAAGGGGTCCAGGGAGGGGGAAAAAGGGGTCCAAGGAGGGGAAAAGGGGTCCAGGGAGGGGGAAAAAGGGGTCCAGGGAGGGGAAAAGGGGGTCCAGGGAGGGGGAAAAAGGGTCCAGGGAGGGGGAAAAAGGGGTCCAAGGAGGGGAAAAGGGGTCCAGGGAGGGGGAAAAAGGGTCCAGGGAGGGGGAAAAAGGGGTCCAAGGAGGGGAAAAGGGGTCCAGGGAGGGGGAAAAAGGGGTCCAGAGAAGGAGGAAAAGGGGTCCAGGGAGGGGGAAAAAGGGGTCCAGGGAGGGGGAAAAAGGGGTCCAGGGAGGGGGAAAAAGGGGTCCAGAGAAGGAGGAAAAGGGGTCCAGGGAGGGGGAAAAAGGGGTCCAAGGAGGGGAAAAGGGGTCCAGGGAGGGGGAAAAAGGGGTCCAGGGAGGGGGAAAAAGGGTCCAGGGAGGGGGAAAAAGGGTCCAGGGAGGGGGAAAAAGGGGTCCAAGGAGGGGAAAAGGGGTCCAGGGAGGGGGAAAAAGGGGTCCAGGGAGGGGAAAAGGGGTCCAGGGAGGGGGAAAAAGGGTCCAGGGAGGGGGAAAAAGGGGTCCAAGGAGGGGAAAAAGGGTCCAGGGAGGGGGAAAAAGGGGTCCAAGGAGGGGAAAAAGGGTCCAGGGAGGGGGAAAAAGGGGTCCAAGGAGGGGAAAAGGGGTCCAGGGAGGGGGAAAAAGGGTCCAGGGAGGGGGAAAAAGGGGTCCAGGGAGGGGAAAAGGGGGTCCAGGGAGGGGGAAAAAGGGTCCAGGGAGGGGGAAAAAGGGGTCCAAGGAGGGGAAAAGGGGTCCAGGGAGGGGGAAAAAGGGTCCAGGGAGGGGGAAAAAGGGTCCAGGGAGGGGGAAAAAGGGGTCCAAGGAGGGGAAAAGGGGTCCAGGGAGGGGGAAAAAGGGTCCAGGGAGGGGGAAAAAGGGTCCAGGGAGGGGGAAAAAGGGGTCCAAGGAGGGGAAAAAGGGTCCAGGGAGGGGGAAAAAGGGTCCAGGGAGGGGGAAAAAGTGGTCCAAGGATGGGGGAAAAAGGGGTCCAGGGAGGGGAAAAGGGGGTCCAGGGAGGGGGAAAAAGGGTCCAGGGAGGGGGAAAAAGGGTCCAGGGAGGGGGAAAAAGGGGTCCAAGGAGGGGAAAAAGGGTCCAGGGAGGGGGAAAAAGGGGTCCAAGGAGGGGAAAAGGGGTCCAGGGAGGGGGAAAAAGGGTCCAGGGAGGGGGAAAAAGGGGTCCAGGGAGGGGAAAAGGGGGTCCAGGGAGGGGGAAAAAGGGTCCAGGGAGGGGGAAAAAGGGGTCCAAGGAGGGGAAAAGGGGTCCAGGGAGGGGGAAAAAGGGTCCAGGGAGGGGGAAAAAGGGGTCCAGGGAGGGGAAAAAAGGGGTCCAGAGAAGGAGGAAAAGGGGTCCAAGGAGGGAGGAAAGTAGTCCAGTGAGGGAGAAAAAGGGGTCCAGGGAGAGAGAAAAAGGGGTCCAAGGAGGGGGAAAAAGGGGTCCAGGGAGGGGGGGAAGTGGTCCAGGATGGGGGGGGGGGGAAGGAGTAAGAGGAAGAGGAACAATAAGAAAGTTTAGGGAAGGATACGAAGAGGAGTGACAGGAGAAGAAGACAAAGAGAAGACGAAGGATAAGGAGGAAACATAGATCTTGGGAGTAGGGAGGAAGGGAGGAAAGGGACGGAGGACATACTCATATCCTTTGTCAATGGCATCCATGGACTTCACCCTACCCCCCTCAGCCCCCTCCCCCCCCCTCCCCAAGGACACTGGCAGTCAGGGTCATCCACGAGGATACAATGACGCGTGATTTGGGCGCCGGTTCGTCCTCGGTTCATGGCAGTCGTGGGCGGTGTTAATGGCTGAAAGATGGCTCGGCGGAGATGGGCGGAGATGGGCGGAGATGGGCGGAAGGTGGGAAGGGGAAAGGAGAGAAAGGTAAGGGAAAGGTAGGGGAAAGGTAGAAGAAAGGAGAAAGGCAAAAGAAAGGTAGGGGAAAGGAGAAAGGCAGGAGAAAAGTAGGGGAAAGGAGAAAGGCAAGAGAAAGGTAGGGGAAA
>NC_091552.1:2934639-2937139 GCF_042767895.1 Penaeus vannamei
ACATTTATTTACATGTTCATTTGTACAAGAGGTGTCATTATTTGACACTGATTGCAGACAATTTGCTCTGACATATAGGTTTTACAGCGGACAGTAATGATAATGTTTATGATAATTTGAGGATATGGATAATGTTGATGAAAATGAAAGTAATGGTAATGCTACCACAAATAATAATAATGATAACGCTGCTAATAGTAATAATAGTAATAATACCAGCAATAATAATAATGATAATAATGATGATAATGATAATGATAATTATGATGATAATGAAAATGAGGATAATAATGATAACAATAATTACAATGATAGTAATAATTAAAGGGAATAATGACACATAATAATGACAAAAATCATAATGATAGTGAAAATGATAATGATAATAATTATGATAACAAAAGTGATATCAATTGAAAGGACAATTACAATAATAATGATAATAATGGCAATATCAATGGAAGCGGTAATATAATGGAGAATGGTAATGGCAATAGCCATACCATTAGAAGAGAAGGTAAGTATGCAAAAGAGATAAATGTGAAAAAAGGAAAGAAATGCAAGAAAAAAGAGAACAAGATGGAATAAAAATATGATAAAAGATAAACAGGATTTTTTTTTCTATTTCTCATATTTTTTTTACTTTATTCTATTTATTCTGTTTATCTATTTATCTATTTTATTTGTTTATCTATCTATTTGTTCATTTCTTTATTCTTAATCTATTTTACTTAAGACTGAGACATGCAAGGATAAATATTAAACATTTATATAGGTACACCTGAGAAGAACAAAAGAACACTGAGAAGAACATATAAAGAACAGATAAATAATAATAAAAAGAAAACCGAAAAGAAGCAGACAATAAAAAAAGATAATCAACCCACCTTCATTTTTTTTTTTTTTTTGTGCTGGAATTTACTTAATTTTTCAGGAAATGACTACACGATATCCTAAAGCCATGATTTTGGGATTAGCGAAGACGAGTGAAGATGTCAGACAGTGTATCATCGTCTACGTGTCTATTTTGGCTTTCTTTGCTGTCTTGTTTGTTATTTTTTTCTCTCTCTCCGTTTCTCCTTTCTTTCTCTCTCTTTCTTTGCGGTCGTTTTCTGTCTCTTTCTTTGTTATCGTTTTCTAACTCCGCTTACTCCTTTTTTCTTCGCTATCGTTCTCTCGCTCTTTTTTGCTCTTTTCTTCTTCCTCTCCTTCTGTCTTTGCTATCGTTCTCTTCCTCCTTTTCTATTCTCCCTTCCCCTCTTTCCTTGCTATCATTCTCTCCCTCCTTTCTTCTCCCTCTCTCTCTTTCTTTGCTATCGTTCTCTCCCTCTTTTTTCTCCCTTTTACTCTGTCTTTGCTATCGTCCTCTCCCTCCTTTCTTCTCCCTCTCTCTCTTTCTTTGCTATCGTTCTCTCCCTCTTTTTTCTCCCTTTTACTCTGTCTTTGCTATCGTCCTCTCCCTCTCTCTCTTTCTTTGCTATCGTTCTCTCCCTCTTTCTTCTCCCTTTTCCTGTCTTTGCTATCGTCCTCTCCCTCCTTTCTTCTCCCTCTCTTCGGAGGTTGTTCCATATAAATAAGTGTATAAACAACGGCTAGCAATTTTAACGTTACTTTTAATACATCTTCAATTTATAAGAGTCCTTTATCTATTATTATCATTATCATCATTATATGATCATTATTATCATTATCATTATCTTCATTACCATTATCATTATCATTATCCTCATTATCATTATCATCATTATATGATCATTATTATCATTATCTTCATTATCATTATCCTTATCCTTATTATTATTATCATCATTTTATCATCATTATTATTATCAGTATTGTCGTTATGTATATCCATTTATCAAACTCCGTGACATGACATGACACACACGTCTTAACATGAAGATTCCGTATCATTGGATGAAATAGATAATACCTCTCGTATCTTCACTAGGAAAATCTGTCACCATTTCGTATCAATGATAACTATGAATTATGTATTTATAAGTGGAGTTGGTGGAGTAAGTGGTACTGGTGGAGTAAATCTTCTCCTTAGATCAACTCTAAGATTGAAATTATTGTTATATTTGGATAGTGTTAGATCGGTTAAACAACGTTGTTCTGAATGTGTATGATATATGTTTATTGTATGCGATAAGGTATGTCTGTGACCATGAATATTTCACGTAATATGATATAAACCACAATAAGATAAAGGAATGGGTATACGGAATAGCTCGAGGAGACACGCTTGCATACCACAAGAAATAATAATGACAATGATAGTAATAGTAATCATAACAACAGTAACAACTTTTTCTTCCCTCCGAGATCTTCCTTGACTCTTAAACAACTTTTCCTGTGATTTCTACACTGCCGAGAGGAGAGAGGCTTGGCGGTTTCAATCATAACCTTTAAAGGACTTTGTCTGGAGTGAAGATGACCTTTTTATCCACTGACCAGACACGCATGACGTCAGTATAATGTATTTTTTTTTTTTTTT
>NC_091552.1:2954639-2957139 GCF_042767895.1 Penaeus vannamei
AGGGAGAGGAGGGAGAGGGAGGGAGAGGAGGGAGAGGAGGGAGAGGAGGAGGGGGAGGAGGGAGAGGAGGGAGAGGAAGGGAAGAGGAGGGGTGAGAAGGGGAGGAGGGAGAGGAGGGTAGAGGGAGGGAGAGGAGAGGAGGGAGGAGGGAGAGGAGGGAGAGGAGGAAGGAGGGAGGGGAGAGGAGGGGGAGGAGGGAGGGGAGGGAGAGGAGGGAGGGAGGGAGAGGATGGAGAGGAGGGAGGGGAGGAGGAGAGGAGGGGAGAGGGAGGGAGAGGAGGGAGGGGAGGGAGAGGAGGGAGAGGAGGGAGAGGAGGGAGAGGGAGGGAGAGGGGAGGGAGGGGAGGAGAGCAGGGAGAGGAGGGAGAGGGAGGGAGAGAGGGAGGGAGAGGAGGGAGAGGAGGGAGGGGAGGGAGAGGGAGAGGAGGGAGAGGAGGGAGGAGGGAAGGAGAGGGAGGGGGAGGAGGGGGAGGAGGGAGAGGGAGGGGGAGGAGGGAGAGGAGGGAGAGGGAGGGAGAGGAGGGAGAGGAGGGAGAGGAGGGAGAGAGGAGGGAGAAGAGGGAGAGGAGGGAGAGGAGGGAGAGGAGGGAAGGAAGGTTGGAAGCGACTGGCAGCTCTCCTGTAATCTTACCCTGACTCTCTCTCTCTCTTTTTCTCTCTTCCCCCTCTCTCTCCCCTCTCCATCTCATCCTCTCTCTCCCTCTCTCTCTCTGTCTCTCTCTCTGTCTGCTGCTCTCTCTCTCTCTCTCTCTCTATTTCTCTTTCTCTTTCTCTCTCTCTCTCTCTCTCTGTGTCTGTCTCTCTCTCTCTCTCTCTCTTCCTCTCTCTTTCTCTCTCTCCTCTCTCCATCTCACCCTCTCTCTCTCTCTCTCCCTATTTCTCTATCTCTCTCTCTCTCTCTCTCTCTCTCTCTCTCTCTCTCTCTCTCTCTCTCTCTCTCTCTCTCTCTCTCTCTCTCTCTCTCTCTCTCTCTCTCCCTCTCTCTCTTTCTCTCTCTCTCCTCTCCATCTCACCCTCTCTCTCTCTCTCTCCCCTATTTCTCTCTCTCTCTCTCTCTCTCTCTCTCTCTCTCTCTCTCTCTCTCTCTCTCTCTCTCTCTCTCTCTCTATCTCTCCCTATTTCTCTCTCTCTCTCTCTCTCTCTCTCTCTCTCTCTCTCTCTCTCTCTCTCTCTTTCTCTGCGCGTGTGTGTGTGCTCTTTGTGTTCTTTCTTTTTCCATCCACTTCGTGATTTTTTCTGACTGTCCCTCACGCTCTTCCTTATCCCTCATTCCTTTATATTTTTCAGTCCGCCTCTTTCCCCTTTTTTTGTATTTTTCTCTTTTCGCTCCATTTATCTCCTCTTTTACTTTGTCTGTATCTCTCTCTGTTTTTTTTTTCTTTTTTTCCTTTGTCGATTTTTTATCTTTCTGTCTAGTCTCTCCGGTGACTCTTTTGACGTTTTTTTCTCGTTCTCCTCTCTCTCTCTCTCTCTCTCTCTCTCTCCTCTCTCTCTCTCTCTCTCTCTCTCTCTCTCTCTCTCTCTCTCCCTCTCTCTGATTCTCTCTCTCTCTTTCTCCCTTCCTCCCTCTCCCCTCACTCTCTCTAATTCGCTCTCCTCTCTCTCTCTCTCCTACCCTCTCTATCCATTCCCCTCCCCCTATCCCTATTCCTCCATTTCTCCCTCTTTCTCTCCACCCACTTCCCCCATCCCCTTTTTCTTCTCCCTCTCACTCCTACTCCTCTCCCTTCTCCTCCTCTCCCATCCCTTCCCCTCAGATATACTCTCCCCTCGTGCCAGTTATAGCTCAGAGCCACAGTATCAGATCTATAGAGTCCAATGTTCACCGCTACAGTGATATATATCCCATATTCCTTCCCGGACGGTGGGAGCATCACCATCAATATTGTCAAATGATACCGGTCCAGTCTGGGAGAGGTACGCTTGAGGCTTCTCTTTTGTAGGGATCCGTGTTTTTGTTTTCAGGGTTTGGGTTGGGTGTTGTTGTGGTGGTGATTGTGGTGATGGTGATGATGATGGTGATGATGGTGATGATGGTGATGATGGTGATGATGGTGGTGATGGTGATGATGGTGAGGGTGCTTAAAGAGATGGTGATGGTGATAATGTTGATGTTGATGGTGAGGCTGATTAAAGAGATGGTGATTGTGGTGATGTTGATGGTGGTTATAGATATGGTGATAGTGGTTATGGTGAGGGGGAGGGTGATTAAAGAGATGATGATAGTGATGGTGATGATGGTGATTATAGAGATAGTGATGGTGGTGATGTTGATGGTGAGGCTGATTAAAGAGATGGTGATTGTGGTGATGATGGTGATGATGATTATGGTGTCGGTGTTGATGCTGAGGGGGAGGGTGATTTAAGAGATGATGATTGTGATGATGATGGTGATTGAAGAGATGGTGATTGTGATGTTGATGGTGGTTATAGAGATGGTGATTGTGGTGATGTTGATGGTGAGGCTGATTAAAAAGATATGATAGTGATAATATTGAGG
>NC_091552.1:2974639-2977139 GCF_042767895.1 Penaeus vannamei
TAAAGACATGAAAAAAGGAAAGGTGGAAGGCAGGTTAATTAGACACTTGCAACGACGAAGATATAAGAACACTTTAAAGAAGAAGAAAATTTAAAAAAAGGAAGAAAGAAGGACATAGAAAAGAGACGATAAGGCACGCAAATATAAGGCACTAGGTATAGTAGGACACACGTGGTCATCAGGACACAAGGAAAAGGGGAAAATATATGTCTCAGTAAGGGAGAGAAATTCTGGCGTGTCCTTATAAGCAACAATAATTCTCGCTTGAACTGAAAACTCAGTACACTGTATTTGGAAAAAGTGAGAATGAGAAAAAGACATCGGAAAAATGCCCGGGTTACTATGGCAACCAAGATATAAGTCACTTAAGCGTAAGGTAATAAGGAAAGCGAAGAGAGAGAGAGAGAGAGAGAGAGAGAGAGAGAGAGACAGAGAGAGAGAGAGAGAGAGAGAGAGAGAGAGAGAGAGAAACATAGATAGAGAGAGAGAGGCATAGACAGAGAGAGAGATAGAGGTAAGCGAGAGAGAAAGTAAGAGAAAGTAACAGACACACGATAGGCGGAGACAAACAGACATAGAGTATGAAAACACACACACACACACACACACACACACACACACACACACACACACGCACGCACGCACGCACACACACACCGTCGAGTCCCACATGAGGCCTCCACTCGAAAAAAAAAAAAACTGAGACGAGAGCTCCCCTCCCCCCTCCCCACACCCAGCCCCCGACCCGCCTCCCCCCCCCCTTCTGCTGCCCGTCATTCTTTCAATTTCCGGTCGTGTATTTAAGGACATGATCTGTTTAGTTTCTGTCCTTTGCTCCTTTGAACGATAGTGTTTTGTATACATTTTCTTTCCCCTTTTTTATTCATGTAAATAGCAAGGAATTGTATTCAGTAATGGCAGTCAAAACACGCTGTCTGTTTTTTTTTTTTTTATGAGATATAAACAAACATTTCTCTGTGGTATCGTTGTCTTTCTTGGCATAGACAATTCTTACAAATTCAATGTTTTTTTTATTTGTTTTTATTTCCGTAACAAAGCTTCGAAGATGTTTTCTCCCGTTATTTATCAAATAACTTTTATCACTATTATGTCAGTTATTAAATAACATTTATCACTATTCTGTCAGTTATCAAATAACTTTTATAACTAATATATCAATTATCAAATAACTTTAACTCCTATTATGTCAATCAAATAACTTTTATCATTAATATAGCAATTATCAAATAGCTTTTATATGTCAGTTATCAAATAACTTTTATCATTAATATAGCAATTATCAAATAGCTTTTATATGTCAGTTATCAAATAACTTTTATCACTATTATGTCAAGTTATCAAATTATCCAATATTATTGCCAACAGCGGTGCCTTTTTTTAAACGTAGAACAGTTTCGCCAAGAAAACCGTCCCGAGAAATCATTAACTGGCAACCCCCCCTCGTTAGTCAAGATATGTTTGTTTGTTTTTCTTCTTTCTGTTTCGTATTTACTTGATTATGCTGTACAAAGGTTGATGTATATTATCTATGAAGTGTATAGAAGTTGGTATCTTTGAGTACCGAATGTATATAAAGACTTTTTTATCTTATAATTCCTGGATATGGATTAGTATATATATATATGGTTTCTCCCATCTATTGACTAAGTAATAGTGTATAGTTTCAACGCGCCGTGGCGGCACTTACTGTTGCAATAAGCTCTTCTCAAAAAGGAAGTCTTTCTTATCCATCGAAAAAAGAAAGAAGAGAAAGAAAGAAAGAAAGGAAAAAGCACTTCAAGGTAAAAAAAAAAAAGAATAAAATGAAAATATATATATTTCAAAGTAAACAGAAGTAGTCGTCTCGCTAATTGCGTTTATCTTGATTTAAAAAATCTCTTCGATATAATTTTTGTGAATGATTTGAATGTTTATCAATAAAATCCTTGTATACAGAAAAAGTTGTTTATCCCTGTATTGGAAAAGGAGAAAAAAGTGACACTATTTATTGTCTATTTTTCTCGTATATAGACAAATTCTAATATTTCATGGAAAGTTGCTCTCTATCTGTGTTTATATTTGAGTGAGGATATTTATTTCACTGCATGTACGTGTATGCATATGCGTGTGTATGTACAAGCATATATATGAATTCATTTCATGTATGTACTGTATATTCATACATATTCTTGCCTTCCACTTGTTTCCCGTTTACCTAACTCGATCATCTCTCTCTCTCTCTCTCTTTTTCTCCCTCTCTTTCTCTTTCTCTTTCTCTTTCTCTCTCTCTCTCTCTCTCTCTCTCTCTCTCTCTCTCTCTCTCTCTCTCTCTCTCTCTCTCTCTCTTTCTTTATATCTATACATGTCTCCCCGCGCACACACACTCATACATTACACAGATTTGTATATATATATATATATATTTATATATATATATATATATATATATTTATATATATGTATATATATATACATATATATATACATATATATATATATA